>NW_027017046.1:0-45356 GCF_036013445.1 Caloenas nicobarica
ACAGAGCCCAGTAGAGCCCGACAGAGCCCGACAGAGCCCGACAGAGCCCGACA
Source organism: Caloenas nicobarica (assembly GCF_036013445.1). Lineage (NCBI taxonomy): Eukaryota > Metazoa > Chordata > Aves > Columbiformes > Columbidae > Caloenas > Caloenas nicobarica. The sequence continues at coordinate 54 of NW_027017046.1, forward strand.
GGGCCCGACAGGGCCCGACAGAGCCCGACAGAGCCCAGTAGAGCCCAGTAGAGCCCGACAGAGCCCGACAGAGCCCGACAGGGCCCGACAGAGCCTGACAGAGCCCGACAGGGCCCGACAGGGCCCGACAGGGCCCGACAGAGCCCGACAGAGCCCAGTAGAGCCCAGTAGAGCCCGACAGAGCCCGACAGAGCCCGACAGAGCCCAGTAGAGCCCAGTAGAGACCGACAGAGCCCGACAGAGCCCGACAGAGCCCGACAGGGCCCGACAGGCCCCGACAGGGCCCAGTTTAGACCAGTAGATCCCGACAGAGCCCGACAGAGCCCGACAGAGCCCGACAGAGCCCAGCAGAGCCCGACAGAGCCCGACAGGGCCCGACAGAGCCCGACAGAGCCCGACAGGGCCCGACAGGGCCCGACAGGGCCCGACAGAGCCCAGTTTAGCCCAGCAGAGCCCGACAGAGCCCGACAGAACCCGACAGAGCCCGACAGGGCCCGACAGGGAACAGTAGAGCCCAGTAGAGCCCGACAGAGCCCGACAGAGCCCGACAGGGCCCGACAGGGCCCGACAGAGCCCGACAGAGCCCGACAGGGCCCGACAGAGTCCGACAGAACCCGACAGTGCCCGACAGGGCCCGACAGAGCCCGACAGAGCCCGACAGAGCCCAGTAGAGCCCGACAGAGCCCGACAGAGCCCGACAGAGCCCAGTAGAGCCCAGTAGAGCCCGACAGAGCCCGACAGAGCCCGACAGGGCCCGACAGAGCCTGACAGAGCCCGACAGAGCCCAGTAGAGCCCGACAGAGCCCGACAGAGCCCGACAGAGCCCGACAGAGCCCAGTAGAGCCCAGTAGATCCCGACAGAGCCCGACAGAGCCCGACAGAGCCCGACAGGGCCCGACAGGGCCCAGTAGAGCCCGACAGAGCCCGACAGAGCCCAGTTTAGCCCAGTAGAGCCCGACAGAGCCCGACAGAGCCCGACAGAGCCCAGTAGAGCCCGACAGAGCCCGATAGAGCCCGACAGAGCCCGACGGGGCCCGACAGGGCCCGACAGAGCCCAGTTTAGCCCAGTAGAGCCCGACAGAACCCGACAGAGCCCGACAGAGCCTGACAGAGCCCAGTAGAGCCCGACAGAGCCCGACAGAGCCCGACAGGGCCCGACAGGGCCCGACAGGGCCCGACAGAGCCCAGTTTAGCCCAGTAGAGCCCGACAGAGCCCGACAGAGCCCGACAGAGCCCGACAGGGCCCAGTAGAGCCCGACAGAGCCCGACAGAGCCCGACAGAGCCCGACAGGGCCCGACAGGGCCCAGTAGAGCCCGACAGAGCCCGACAGAGCCCGACAGAGCCCGACAGGGCCCAGTAGAGCCCAGTAGAGCCCGACAGAGCCCGACAGAGCCTGACAGGGCCCGACAGAGCCCGACAGAGCCCGACAGAGCCCGACAGGGCCCGACAGGTCCCGACAGAGCCCGACAGGGCCCGACAGGGCCCGACAGAGCCTGACAGGGCCCAGTAGAGCCCGACAGGTCCCGACAGAGCCCGACAGAGCCCGACAGAGCCCGACAGAGCCCAGTAGAGCCCAGTAGAGCCCGACAGAGCCCGACAGAGCCCGACAGAGCCCGACAGGGCCCGACAGAGCCCGACAGAGCCCGACAGGGCCCGACAGGGCCCGACATGGCCCAGTAGAGCCCGACAGAGCTCGACAGAGCCCGACAGGGCCCGACAGGGCCCGATAGGGCCCGACAGGACCCGACAGGGCCCGACAGAGCCCAACAGGGCCCGACAGGGCCCGACAGAGCCCAGTAGAGCCGGACAGAGCCCGACAGAGCCCGACAGAGCCCGACAGGGCCCGACACAGCCCGACAGAGCCCGACAGGGCCCGACAGAGCCCGACAGAGCCCGACAGAGCCCGACAGGGCCCAGTAGAGCCCGACAGAGTCTGACAGAGCCCGACAGAGCCCGACAGGGCCCGACAAGGCCCGACAGAGCCCGACAGGGCCCGACAGGGCCCGACAGGGCCCGACAGAGCCCGACAGAGCCCGACAGGGCCCGACAGGGCCCAGTAGAGCCCGACAGAGCCCGACAGAGCCCAGTAGAGCCCAGTACAGCCCGACAGAGCCCGACAGAGCCCGACAGGGCCCAGTAGAGCCCGACAGAGCCCGACAGAGCCCGACAGAGCCCGACAGAGCCCGACCGGGCCCGACAGGGCCTGACAGGGCCCAGTACAGACCGACAGAGTCCGACAGAGCCCGACAGAGCCCGACAGAGCCCGACAGAGCCCAGTAGAGCCCAGTAGAGCCCGACAGAGCCCGACAGAGTCCGACAGGGCCCGACAGGGCCCAGTAGAGCCCGACAGAGCCCGACAGGGCCCGACAGGGCCCGACAGAGCCCAGTAGAGCCCAACAGAGCCCGACAGAGCCCGACAGAGCCCGACAGAGCCCGACAGAGCCCAGTAGAGCCCGACAGAGCCCGACAGAGCCCGACAGGGCCCGACAGAGCCCGACAGAGCCCAGTAGAGCCCGACAGAGCCCGACAGAGCCCGACAGAGCCCGACAGGGCCCGACAGGGCCCGACAGGGCCCAGTAGAGCCCGACAGAGCCCGACAGAGCCCGACAGAGCCTGACAGAGCCCGACAGGGCCCGACAGGGCCCGACAGAGCCCGACAGAGCCCGACAGGGCCCAGTAGAGCCCGACAGAGCCCGACAGAGTCCGACAGAGCCTGACAGAGCCCGACAGGGCCCGACAGGGCCCAGTAGAGCCCGACAGAGCCCGACAGAGCCCGACAGAGCCCGACAGGGCCCGACAGAGCCCGACAGAGCCCGACAGGGCCCGACAGGGCCCGACAGGACCCAGAAGAGCCCGACAGAGCCCGACAGAGCCCGACAGAGCCCGACAGGGCCCGATAGGGCCTGACAGAGCCCAGTAGAGCCCGACAGAGCCCGACAGAGCCCGACAGGACCCGACAGAGCCCGACAGAGCCCGACAGAGCCCGACAGAGCCCGACAGGGCCCGACAGAGCCCAGTAGAGCCCAACAGAGCCCGACAGAGCCCGACAGAGCCCGACAGAGCCCGACAGAGCCCAGTAGAGCCCGACAGAGCCCGACAGAGCCCGACAGGGCCCGACAGAGCCCGACAGAGCCCAGTAGAGCCCGACAGAGCCCGACAGAGCCCGACAGAGCCCGACAGGGCCCGACAGGGCCCGACAGGGCCCAGTAGAGCCCGACAGAGCCCGACAGAGCCCGACAGAGCCTGACAGAGCCCGACAGGGCCCGACAGGGCCCGACAGAGCCCGACAGAGCCCGACAGGGCCCAGTAGAGCCCGACAGAGCCCGACAGAGTCCGACAGAGCCTGACAGAGCCCGACAGGGCCCGACAGGGCCCAGTAGAGCCCGACAGAGCCCGACAGAGCCCGACAGAGCCCGACAGAGCCCGACAGGGCCCGACAGGGCCCGACAGAGCCCGACAGAGCCCGACAGGGCCCGACAGAGCCCGACAGAGCCCGACAGGGCCCGACAGGGCCCGACAGGACCCAGAAGAGCCCGACAGAGCCCGACAGAGCCCGACAGAGCCCGACAGGGCCCGATAGGGCCCGACAGAGCCCAGTAGAGCCCGACAGAGCCCGACAGAGCCCGACAGGACCCGACAGAGCCCGACAGAGCCCGACAGAGCCCGACAGAGCCCGACAGGGCCCGACAGAGCCCGACAGAGCCCGACAGAGCCCGACAAGGCCCGACAGGGCCCAGTAGAGCCCGACAGAGCCCGACAGAGCCCGACAGGGCCCGACAGGGCCCGACAGGGCCCAGTAGAGCCCGACAGAGCCCGACAGGGCCCGACAGGGCCCGACAGGGCCCAGTAGAGCCCGACAGAGCCCGACAGAGCCCGACAGGGCCCAGTAGAGCCCGACAGAGCCCGACAGGGCCCGACAGGGCCCAGTAGAGCCCGACAGAGCCCGACAGGGCCCGACAGGGCCCAGTAGAGCCCGACAGAGCCCGACAGAGCCCGACAGAGCCCGACAGGGCCCGACAGAGCCTGACAGAGCCCGACAGAGCCGAGTAGAGCCCGACAAAGCCCGACAGGGCCCGACAGGGCCCGACAGGGCCCAGTAGAGCCCGACAGAGCCCGACAGAGCCCAGTAGAGCCCAGTAGAGCCCGACAGAGCCCGACAGAGCCCGACAGGGCCCGACAGGGCCCGACAGAGCCCGACAGAGCCCGACAGGGCCCAGTAGAGCCCGACAGAGCCCGACAGAGCCCGACAGAGCCCCACAGAGCCCGACAGGGCCTAGTAGAGCCCGACAGAGCCCGACAGAGCCCGACAGAGCCCGACAGAGCCCGACAGGGCCCAGTAGAGCCCGACAGAGCCCGACAGAGCCCGACAGGGCCCGACAGGGCCCGACAGGGCCCAGTAGAGCCCGACAGAGCCCGACAGAGCCCGACAGAGCCTGACAGAGCCCGACAGGGCCCGACAGGGCCTGACAGAGCCCGACAGAGCCCGACAGGGCCCAGTAGAGCCCGACAGGCCCGACAGAGCCCGACAGAGCCCGACAGGGCCCGACAGGGCCCAGTAGAGCCCGACAGAGCCCGACAGAGCCCGACAGAGCCCGACAGGGCCCGACAGAGCCCGACAGAGCCCGACAGGGCCCGACAGAGCCCCACAGAGCCCGACAGGGCCCGACAGGGCCCGACAGGACCCAGAAGAGTCCGACAGAGCCCGACAGAGCCCGACAGGGCCCGACAGGGCCCGACAGAGCCCGACAGAGCCCGACAGGGCCCGACAGGGTCCGACAGAGCCCAGTAGAGCCTGACAGAGCCCGACAGAGCCCGACAGAGCCCGACAGGGCCCAGTAGAGCCCGACAGAGCCCGACAGAGCCCGACAGAGCCCGACAGGGCCCGACAGAGCCCGACAGAGCCCGACAGAGCCCGACAAGGCCCGACAGGGCCCAGTAGAGCCCGACAGAGCCCGACAGAGCCCGACAGAACCCGTCAGAGCCCGACAGAGCCCGACAGAGCCCAGTAGAGCCCAGTAGAGCCCGACAGAGCCCGACAGAGCCCGACAGAACCCGACAGAGCCCGACAGAGCCCGACAGAGCCCGAAAGAGCCCAGTAGAGCCCAGTAGAGCCCGACAGAGCCTGACAGAGCCCGACAGAGCCCGACAGGGCCCGACAGGGCCCAGTAGAGCCCGACAGAGCCCGACAGGGCCCGACAGGGCCTGACAGGGCCCAGTAGAGCCCGACAGAGCCCGACAGAGCCCGACAGAGCCCAACAGGGCCCAGTAGAGCCTGACAGAGCCCGACAGGGCCCGACAGGGCCCAGTAGAGCCCGACAGAGCCCGACAGAGCCCAGTAGAGCCCAGTACAGCCCGACAGAACCCGACAGAGCCCGACAGGGCCCAGTAGAGCCCGACAGAGCCCGACAGAGCCCGACAGAGCCCGACAGAGCCCGACCGGGCCCGACAGGGCCTGACAGGGCCCAGTACAGACCGACAGAGTCCGACAGAGCCCAGTAGAGCCCAGTAGAGCCCAGTAGAGCCCGACAGAGCCCGACAGAGCCCGACAGAGCCCAGTAGAGCCCAGTAGAGCCCGACAGAGCCCGACAGAGCCCGACAGAGCCCGACAGGGCCCGACAGGGCCCAGTAGAGCCCGACAGAGCCCGACAGGGCCCGACAGGGCCCGACAGAGCCCAGTAGAGCCCAACAGAGCCCGACAGAGCCCGATAGAGCCCGACAGAGCCCGACAGAGCCCAGTAGAGCCCGACAGAGCCCGACAGAGCCCGACAGAGCCCGACAGAGCGCAGTAGAGCCCGACAGAGCCCGACAGAGCCCGACAGGGCCCGACAGGGCCCGACAGGGCCCGACAGAGCCCAGTAGAGCCCGACAGAGCCCGACAGAGCCCGACAGAGCCCGACAGGGCCCGACAGGGCCCGACAGGGCCCGACAGAGCCCGACAGGGCTCGACAGGGCCCGACAGGGCCCAGTAGAGCCCGACAGAGCCCGACAGAGCCCGACAGGGCCCGACAGGGCCCGACAGAGCCCGACAGAGCCCGACAGGGCCCGACAGGGCCCGACAGAGCCCAGTAGAGCCCGACAGAGCACGACAGAGCTCGACAGAGCCCGACAGGGCCTGACAGGGCCCAGTAGATCCCGACAGAGCCTGACAGAGCCCGACAGAGCCCGACAGGGCCCGACAGGGCCCGACAGGGCCCAGTAGAGCCCGACAGAGCCCGACAGAGCCCGACAGAACCCGTCAGAGCCCGACAGAGCCCGACAGAGCCCGACAGGGCCCGACAGGGCCCAGTAGAGCCCGACAGAGCCCGACAGAGCCCAGTAGAGCCCAGTAGAGCCCGACAGAGCCCGACAGAGCCCGACAGAGCCCGACAGAACCCGACAGAGCCCAGTAGAGCCCGACAGAGCCCGACAGAGCCCGACAGGGCCCGACAGGGCCCGACAGGGCCCATTAGAGCCCGACAGAGCCCGACAGAGTCCGACAGGGCCCGACAGGGCCCGACAGAGCCCGACAGGGCCCAGTAGAGCCCGACAGATCCTGACAGAGCCCGACAGAGCCCGACAGGGCCCGACAGAGCCCGACAGAGCCCAGTATAGCCCGACAGAGCCCGACAGAGCCCGACAGAGCCCGACAGAACCCGACAGAGCCCAGTAGAGCCCGACAGAGCCCGACAGAGCCCGACAGAGCCCGACAGGGCCTGACAGGGCCCGACAGGGCCCAGTAGAGCCCGACAGAGCCCGACAGAGCCCGACAGAGCCCGACAGAGCCCAGTAGAGCCCGACAGAGCCCGACAGAGCCCGACAGAGCCCGACAGGGCCCGACAGGGCCCGACAGAGCCCAGTAGAGCCCGACAGAGCCCGACAGAGCCCGACAGAGCCCGACAGAGCCCGACAGAGCCCGACAGGGCCCGACAGGGCCCGACAGAGCCCGACAGAGCCCAGTAGAGCCCAGTAGAGCCCGACAGAGCCCGACAGAGCCCGACAGGGCCCGACAGAGCCTGACAGAGCCCGACAGGGCCCGACAGGGCCCGACAGGGCCCGACAGAGCCCGACAGAGCCCAGTAGAGCCCAGTAGAGCCCGACAGAGCCCGACAGAGTCTGACAGAGCCCGACAGAGCCTGACAGAGCCCGACAGAGCCCGACAGAGCCCAGTAGAGCCCAGTAGAGCCCGACAGAGCCCGACAGAGCCCGACAGAGCCCAGTAGAGCCCAGTAGAGACCGACAGAGCCCGACAGAGCCCGACAGAGCCCGACAGGGCCCGACCGGCCCCGACAGGGCCCAGTTTAGACCAGTAGAGCCCGACAGAGCCCGACAGAGCCCGACAGAGCCCGACAGAGCCCAGTAGAGCCCGACAGAGCCCGACAGGGCCCGACAGAGCCCGACAGAGCCCGACAGGGCCCGACAGGGCCCGACAGGGCCCGACAGAGACCAGTTTAGCCCAGCAGAGCCCGACAGAGCCCGACAGAACCCGACAGAGCCCGACAGGGCCCGACAGGGAACAGTAGAGCCCAGTAGAGCCCGACAGAGCCCGACAGAGCCCGACAGGGCCCGACAGGGCCCGACAGAGCCCGACAGAGCCCGACAGGGCCCGACAGAGTCCGACAGAACCCGACAGTGCCCGACAGGGCCCGACAGAGCCCGACAGAGCCCAGTAGAGCCCAGTAGAGCCCGACAGAGCCCGACAGAGCCCGACAGGGACCGACAGAGCCTGACAGAGCCCGACAGAGCCCAGTAGAGCCCGACAGAGCCCGACAGAGCCCGACAGAGCCCGACAGAGCCCAGTAGAGCCCAGTAGATCCCGACAGAGCCCGACAGAGCCCGACAGAGCCCGACAGGGCCCGACAGGGCCCAGTAGAGCCCGACAGAGCCCGACAGAGCCCAGTTTAGCCCAGTAGAGCCCGACAGAGCCCGACAGAGCCCGACAGAGCCCAGTAGAGCCCGACAGAGCCCGATAGAGCCCGACAGAGCCCGACGGGGCCCGACAGGGCCCGACAGAGCCCAGTTTAGCCCAGTAGAGCCCGACAGAGCCCGACAGAGCCCGACAGAGCCCGACAGGGCCCAGTAGAGCCCAACAGAGCCCGACAGAGCCCCACAGAGCCCGACAGGGCCCGACAGGGCCCAGTAGAGCCCGACAGAGCCCGACAGAGCCCGACAGAGCCCGACAGGGCCCAGTAGAGCCCAGTAGAGCCCGACAGAGCCCGACAGAGCCTGACAGGGCCCGACAGAGCCCGACAGAGCCCGACAGAGCCCGACAGGGCCCGACAGGTCCCGACAGAGCCCGACAGGGCCCGACAGGGCCCGACAGAGCCTGACAGGGCCCAGTAGAGCCCGACAGGTCCCGACAGAGCCCGACAGAGCCCGACAGAGCCCGACAGAGCCCAGTAGAGCCCAGTAGAGCCCGACAGAGCCCGACAGAGCCCGACAGAGCCCGACAGGGCCCGACAGAGCCCGACAGTGCCCGACAGGGCCCGACAGGGCCCGACATGGCCCAGTAGAGCCCGACAGAGCCCGACAGAGCCCGACAGGGCCCGACAGGGCCCGACAGGGCCCGACAGAGCCCAGTTTAGCCCAGTAGAGCCCGACAGAGCCCGACAGAGCCCGACAGAGCCCGACAGGGCCCAGTAGAGCCCAACAGAGCCCGACAGAGCCCCACAGAGCCCGACAGGGCCCGACAGGGCCCAGTAGAGCCCGACAGAGCCCGACAGAGCCCGACAGGGCCCAGTAGAGCCCGACAGAGCCCGACAGGGCCCGACAGGGCCCAGTAGAGCCCGACAGAGCCCGACAGGGCCCGACAGGGCCCAGTAGAGCCCGACAGGTCCCGACAGAGCCCGACAGAGCCCGACAGAGCCCGACAGAGCCCAGTAGAGCCCAGTAGAGCCCGACAGAGCCCGACAGAGCCCGACAGAGCCCGACAGGGCCCGACAGAGCCCGACAGAGCCCGACAGGGCCCGACAGGGCCCGACATGGCCCAGTAGAGCCCGACAGAGCTCGACAGAGCCCGACAGGGCCTGACAGGGCCCGACAGGGCCCGACAGGACCCCACAGGGCCCGACAGAGCCCAACAGGGCCCGACAGGGCCCGACAGAGCCCAGTAGAGCCGGACAGAGCCCGACAGAGCCCGACAGAGCCCGACAGGGCCCGACACAGCCCGACAGAGCCCGACAGGGCCCGACAGAGCCCGACAGAGCCCGACAGAGCCCGACAGGGCCCAGTAGAGCCCGACAGAGTCTGACAGAGCCCGACAGAGCCCGACAGGGCCCGACAAGGCCCGACAGAGCCCGACAGGGCCCGACAGGGCCCGACAGGGCCCGACAGAGCCCGACAGAGCCCGACAGGGCCCGACAGGGCCCAGTAGAGCCCGACAGAGCCCGACAGAGCCCAGTAGAGCCCAGTACAGCCCGACAGAGCCCGACAGAGCCCGACAGGGCCCAGTAGAGCCCGACAGAGCCCGACAGAGCCCGACAGAGCCCGACAGAGCCCGACCGGGCCCGACAGGGCCTGACAGGGCCCAGTACAGACCGACAGAGTCCGACAGAGCCCGACAGAGCCCGACAGAGCCCGACAGAGCCCAGTAGAGCCCAGTAGAGCCCGACAGAGCCCGACAGAGTCCGACAGGGCCCGACAGGGCCCAGTAGAGCCCGACAGAGCCCGACAGGGCCCGACAGGGCCCGACAGAGCCCAGTAGAGCCCAACAGAGCCCGACAGAGCCCGACAGAGCCCGACAGAGCCCGACAGAGCCCAGTAGAGCCCGACAGAGCCCGACAGAGCCCGACAGGGCCCGACAGAGCCCGACAGAGCCCAGTAGAGCCCGACAGAGCCCGACAGAGCCCGACAGAGCCCGACAGGGCCCGACAGGGCCCGACAGGGCCCAGTAGAGCCCGACAGAGCCCGACAGAGCCCGACAGAGCCTGACAGAGCCCGACAGGGCCCGACAGGGCCCGACAGAGCCCGACAGAGCCCGACAGGGCCCAGTAGAGCCCGACAGAGCCCGACAGAGTCCGACAGAGCCTGACAGAGCCCGACAGGGCCCGACAGGGCCCAGTAGAGCCCAACAGAGCCCGACAGAGCCCGACAGAGCCCGACAGGGCCCGACAGAGCCCGACAGAGCCCGACAGGGCCCGACAGAGCCCGACAGAGCCCGACAGGGCCCGACAGGGCCCGACAGGACCCAGAAGAGCCCGACAGAGCCCGACAGAGCCCGACAGAGCCCGACAGAGCCCGATAGGGCCCGACAGAGCCCAGTAGAGCCCGACAGAGCCCGACAGAGCCCGACAGGACCCGACAGAGCCCGACAGAGCCCGACAGAGCCCGACAGGGCCCGACAGAGCCCGACAGAGCCCGACAGAGCCCGACAAGGCCCGACAGGGCCCAGTAGAGCCCGACAGAGCCCGACAGAGCCCGACAGGGCCCGACAGGGCCTGACAGGGCCCAGTAGAGCCCGACAGAGCCCGACAGGGCCCGACAGGGCCCGACAGGGCCCAGTAGAGCCCGACAGAGCCCGACAGAGCCCGACAGGGCCCAGTAGAGCCCGACAGAGCCCGACAGGGCCCGACAGGGCCCGACAGGGCCCAGTAGAGCCCGACAGAGCCCGACAGGGCCCGACAGGGCCCAGTAGAGCCCGACAGAGCCCGACAGAGCCCGACAGAGCCCGACAGGGCCCGACAGAGCCTGACAGAGCCCGACAGAGCCGAGTAGAGCCCGACAAAGCCCGACAGGGCCCGACAGGGCCCGACAGGGCCCAGTAGAGCCCGACAGAGCCCGACAGAGCCCAGTAGAGCCCAGTAGAGCCCGACAGAGCCCGACAGAGCCCACAGGGCCCGACAGGGCCCGACAGAGCCCGACAGAGCCCGACAGGGCCCAGTAGAGCCCGACAGAGCCCGACAGAGCCCGACAGAGCCCCACAGAGCCCGACAGGGCCCAGTAGAGCCCGACAGAGCCCGACAGAGCCCGACAGAGCCCAGTAGAGTCCAGAAGAGCCCGACAGAGCCCGACAGAGCCCGACAGGGCCCGACAGGGCCCGACAGGGCCCAGTAGAGCCCGACAGAGCCCGACAGAGCCCGACAGAGCCTGACAGAGCCCGACAGGGCCCGACAGGGCCCGACAGAGCCCGACAGAGCCCGACAGGGCCCAGTAGAGCCCGACAGGCCCGACAGAGCCCGACAGAGCCCGACAGGGCCCGACAGGGCCCAGTAGAGCCCGACAGAGCCCGACAGAGCCCGACAGAGCCCGACAGGGCCCGACAGAGCCCGACAGAGCCCGACAGGGCCCGACAGAGCCCGACAGAGCCCGACAGGGCCCGACAGGGTCCGACAGAGCCCAGTAGAGCCCGACAGAGCCCGACAGAGCCCGACAGAGCCCGACAGGGCCCAGTAGAGCCCGACAGAGCCCGACAGAGCCCGACAGAGCCCGACAGGGCCCGACAGAGCCCGACAGAGCCCGACAGAGCCCGACAAGGCCCGACAGGGCCCAGTAGAGCCCGACAGAGCCCGACAGAGCCCGACAGAACCCGTCAGAGCCCGACAGAGCCCGACAGAGCCCAGTAGAGCCCAGTAGAGCCCGACAGAGCCCGACAGAGCCCGACAGAACCCGACAGAACCCGACAGAGCCCGACAGAGCCCGACAGAGCCCGAAAGAGCCCAGTAGAGCCCAGTAGAGCCCGACAGAGCCTGACAGAGCCCGACAGAGCCCGACAGGGCCCGACAGGGCCCAGTAGAGCCCGACAGAGCCCGACAGGGCCCGACAGGGCCTGACAGGGCCCAGTAGAGCCCGACAGAGCCCGACAGAGCCTGACAGAGCCCGACAGAGCCCGACAGAGCCCAGTAGAGCCCAGTAGAGCCCGACAGAGCCCGACAGAGCCCGACAGAGCCCAGTAGAGCCCAGTAGAGACCGACAGAGCCCGACAGAGCCCGACAGAGCCCGACAGGGCCCGACCGGCCCCGACAGGGCCCAGTTTAGACCAGTAGAGCCCGACAGAGCCCGACAGAGCCCGACAGAGCCCGACAGAGCCCAGTAGAGCCCGACAGAGCCCGACAGGGCCCGACAGAGCCCGACAGAGCCCGACAGGGCCCGACAGGGCCCGACAGGGCCCGACAGAGACCAGTTTAGCCCAGCAGAGCCCGACAGAGCCCGACAGAACCCGACAGAGCCCGACAGGGCCCGACAGAGCCCAGTAGAGCCCAGTAGAGCCCGACAGAGCCCGACAGAGCCCGACAGGGCCCGACAGAGCCTGACAGAGCCCGACAGAGCCCAGTAGAGCCCGACAGAGCCCGACAGAGCCCGACAGAGCCCGACAGAGCCCAGTAGAGCCCAGTAGATCCCGACAGAGCCCGACAGAGCCCGACAGAGCCCGACAGGGCCCGACAGGGCCCAGTAGAGCCCGACAGAGCCCGACAGAGCCCAGTTTAGCCCAGTAGAGCCCGACAGAGCCCGACAGAGCCCGACAGAGCCCAGTAGAGCCCGACAGAGCCCGATAGAGCCCGACAGAGCCCGACGGGGCCCGACAGGGCCCGACAGAGCCCAGTTTAGCCCAGTAGAGCCCGACAGAGCCCGACAGAGCCCGACAGAGCCCGACAGGGCCCAGTAGAGCCCAACAGAGCCCGACAGAGCCCCACAGAGCCCGACAGGGCCCGACAGGGCCCAGTAGAGCCCGACAGAGCCCGACAGAGCCCGACAGAGCCCGACAGGGCCCAGTAGAGCCCAGTAGAGCCCGACAGAGCCCGACAGAGCCTGACAGGGCCCGACAGAGCCCGACAGAGCCCGACAGAGCCCGACAGGGCCCGACAGGTCCCGACAGAGCCCGACAGGGCCCGACAGGGCCCGACAGAGCCTGACAGGGCCCAGTAGAGCCCGACAGGTCCCGACAGAGCCCGACAGAGCCCGACAGAGCCCGACAGAGCCCAGTAGAGCCCAGTAGAGCCCGACAGAGCCCGACAGAGCCCGACAGAGCCCGACAGGGCCCGACAGAGCCCGACAGTGCCCGACAGGGCCCGACAGGGCCCGACATGGCCCAGTAGAGCCCGACAGAGCCCGACAGAACCCGACAGAGCCCGACAGAGCCTGACAGAGCCCAGTAGAGCCCGACAGAGCCCGACAGAGCCCGACAGGGCCCGACAGGGCCCGACAGGGCCCGACAGAGCCCAGTTTAGCCCAGTAGAGCCCGACAGAGCCCGACAGAGCCCGACAGAGCCCGACAGGGCCCAGTAGAGCCCAACAGAGCCCGACAGAGCCCCACAGAGCCCGACAGGGCCCGACAGGGCCCAGTAGAGCCCGACAGAGCCCGACAGAGCCCGACAGGGCCCAGTAGAGCCCGACAGAGCCCGACAGGGCCCGACAGGGCCCAGTAGAGCCCGACAGAGCCCGACAGGGCCCGACAGGGCCCAGTAGAGCCCGACAGGTCCCGACAGAGCCCGACAGAGCCCGACAGAGCCCGACAGAGCCCAGTAGAGCCCAGTAGAGCCCGACAGAGCCCGACAGAGCCCGACAGAGCCCGACAGGGCCCGACAGAGCCCGACAGAGCCCGACAGGGCCCGACAGGGCCCGACATGGCCCAGTAGAGCCCGACAGAGCTCGACAGAGCCCGACAGGGCCTGACAGGGCCCGACAGGGCCCGACAGGACCCCACAGGGCCCGACAGAGCCCAACAGGGCCCGACAGGGCCCGACAGAGCCCAGTAGAGCCGGACAGAGCCCGACAGAGCCCGACAGAGCCCGACAGGGCCCGACACAGCCCGACAGAGCCCGACAGGGCCCGACAGAGCCCGACAGAGCCCGACAGAGCCCGACAGGGCCCAGTAGAGCCCGACAGAGTCTGACAGAGCCCGACAGAGCCCGACAGGGCCCGACAAGGCCCGACAGAGCCCGACAGGGCCCGACAGGGCCCGACAGGGCCCGACAGAGCCCGACAGAGCCCGACAGGGCCCGACAGGGCCCAGTAGAGCCCGACAGAGCCCGACAGAGCCCAGTAGAGCCCAGTACAGCCCGACAGAGCCCGACAGAGCCCGACAGGGCCCAGTAGAGCCCGACAGAGCCCGACAGAGCCCGACAGAGCCCGACAGAGCCCGACCGGGCCCGACAGGGCCTGACAGGGCCTAGTACAGACCGACAGAGTCCGACAGAGCCCGACAGAGCCCGACAGAGCCCGACAGAGCCCAGTAGAGCCCAGTAGAGCCCGACAGAGCCCGACAGAGTCCGACAGGGCCCGACAGGGCCCAGTAGAGCCCGACAGAGCCCGACAGGGCCCGACAGGGCCCGACAGAGCCCAGTAGAGCCCAACAGAGCCCGACAGAGCCCGACAGAGCCCGACAGAGCCCGACAGAGCCCAGTAGAGCCCGACAGAGCCCGACAGAGCCCGACAGGGCCCGACAGAGCCCGACAGAGCCCAGTAGAGCCCGACAGAGCCCGACAGAGCCCGACAGAGCCCGACAGGGCCCGACAGGGCCCGACAGGGCCCAGTAGAGCCCGACAGAGCCCGACAGAGCCCGACAGAGCCTGACAGAGCCCGACAGGGCCCGACAGGGCCCGACAGAGCCCGACAGAGCCCGACAGGGCCCAGTAGAGCCCGACAGAGCCCGACAGAGTCCGACAGAGCCTGACAGAGCCCGACAGGGCCCGACAGGGCCCAGTAGAGCCCAACAGAGCCCGACAGAGCCCGACAGAGCCCGACAGGGCCCGACAGAGCCCGACAGAGCCCGACAGGGCCCGACAGAGCCCGACAGAGCCCGACAGGGCCCGACAGGGCCCGACAGGACCCAGAAGAGCCCGACAGAGCCCGACAGAGCCCGACAGAGCCCGACAGGGCCCGATAGGGCCCGACAGAGCCCAGTAGAGCCCGACAGAGCCCGACAGAGCCCGACAGGACCCGACAGAGCCCGACAGAGCCCGACAGAGCCCGACAGGGCCCGACAGAGCCCGACAGAGCCCGACAGAGCCCGACAAGGCCCGACAGGGCCCAGTAGAGCCCGACAGAGCCCGACAGAGCCCGACAGGGCCCGACAGGGCCTGACAGGGCCCAGTAGAGCCCGACAGAGCCCGACAGGGCCCGACAGGGCCCGACAGGGCCCAGTAGAGCCCGACAGAGCCCGACAGAGCCCGACAGGGCCCAGTAGAGCCCGACAGAGCCCGACAGGGCCCGACAGGGCCCGACAGGGCCCAGTAGAGCCCGACAGAGCCCGACAGGGCCCGACAGGGCCCAGTAGAGCCCGACAGAGCCCGACAGAGCCCGACAGAGCCCGACAGGGCCCGACAGAGCCTGACAGAGCCCGACAGAGCCGAGTAGAGCCCGACAAAGCCCGACAGGGCCCGACAGGGCCCGACAGGGCCCAGTAGAGCCCGACAGAGCCCGACAGAGCCCAGTAGAGCCCAGTAGAGCCCGACAGAGCCCGACAGAGCCCACAGGGCCCGACAGGGCCCGACAGAGCCCGACAGAGCCCGACAGGGCCCAGTAGAGCCCGACAGAGCCCGACAGAGCCCGACAGAGCCCAGTAGAGTCCAGAAGAGCCCGACAGAGCCCGACAGAGCCCGACAGGGCCCGACAGGGCCCGACAGGGCCCAGTAGAGCCCGACAGAGCCCGACAGAGCCCGACAGAGCCTGACAGAGCCCGACAGGGCCCGACAGGGCCCGACAGAGCCCGACAGAGCCCGACAGGGCCCAGTAGAGCCCGACAGGCCCGACAGAGCCCGACAGAGCCCGACAGGGCCCGACAGGGCCCAGTAGAGCCCGACAGAGCCCGACAGAGCCCGACAGAGCCCGACAGGGCCCGACAGAGCCCGACAGAGCCCGACAGGGCCCGACAGAGCCCGACAGAGCCCGACAGGGCCCGACAGGGTCCGACAGAGCCCAGTAGAGCCCGACAGAGCCCGACAGAGCCCGACAGAGCCCGACAGGGCCCAGTAGAGCCCGACAGAGCCCGACAGAGCCCGACAGAGCCCGACAGGGCCCGACAGAGCCCGACAGAGCCCGACAGAGCCCAACAAGGCCCGACAGGGCCCAGTAGAGCCCGACAGAGCCCGACAGAGCCCGACAGAACCCGTCAGAGCCCGACAGAGCCCGACAGAGCCCAGTAGAGCCCAGTAGAGCCCGACAGAGCCCGACAGAGCCCGACAGAACCCGACAGAACCCGACAGAGCCCGACAGAGCCCGACAGAGCCCGAAAGAGCCCAGTAGAGCCCAGTAGAGCCCGACAGAGCCTGACAGAGCCCGACAGAGCCCGACAGGGCCCGACAGGGCCCAGTAGAGCCCGACAGAGCCCGACAGGGCCCGACAGGGCCTGACAGGGCCCAGTAGAGCCCGACAGAGCCCGACAGAGCCCGACAGAGCCCGACAGGGCCCAGTAGAGCCTGACAGAGCCCGACAGGGCCCGACAGGGCCGAGTAGAGCCCGACAGAGCCCGACAGAGCCCAGTAGAGCCCAGTACAGCCCGACAGAGCCCGACAGAGCCCGACAGGGCCCAGTAGAGCCCGACAGAGCCCGACAGAGCCCGACAGAGCCCGACAGAGACCGACCGGGCCCGACAGGGCCTGACAGGGCCCAGTACAGACCGACAGAGTCCGACAGAGCCCAGTAGAGCCCAGTAGAGCCCAGTAGAGCCCGACAGAGCCCGACAGAGCCCGACAGAGCCCAGTAGAGCCCAGTAGAGCCCGACAGAGCCCGACAGAGCCCGACAGAGCCCGACAGGGCCCGTCAGGGCCCAGTAGAGCCCGACAGAGCCCAACAGGGCCCGACAGGGCCCGACAGAGCCCAGTAGAGCCCAACAGAGCCCGACAGAGCCCGATAGAGCCCGACAGAGCCCGACAGAGCCCAGTAGAGCCCGACAGAGCCCGACAGAGCCCGACAGAGCGCAGTAGAGCCCGACAGAGCCCGACAGAGCCCGACAGGGCCCGACAGGGCCCGACAGGGCCCGACAGAGCCCAGTAGAGCCCGACAGAGCCCGACAGAGCCCGACAGGGCCCGACAGGGCCCGACAGGGCCCGACAGAGCCCGACAGGGCTCGACAGGGCCCGACAGGGCCCAGTAGAGCCCGACAGAGCCCGACAGAGCCCGACAGGGCCCGACAGGGCCCGACAGAGCCCGACAGAGCCCGACAGGGCCCGACAGGGCCCGACAGAGCCCAGTAGAGCCCGACAGAGCACGACAGAGCTCGACAGAGCCCGACAGGGCCTGACAGGGCCCAGTAGATCCCGACAGAGCCTGACAGAGCCCGACAGAGCCCGACAGGGCCCGACAGGGCCCGACAGGGCCCAGTAGAGCCCGACAGAGCCCGACAGAGCCCGACAGAACCCGTCAGAGCCCGACAGAGCCCGACAGAGCCCGACAGGGCCAGACAGGGCCCAGTAGAGCCCGACAGAGCCCGACAGAGCCCAGTAGAGCCCAGTAGAGCCCGACAGGGCCCGACAGAGCCCGACAGAGCCCAGTAGAGCCCAGTAGAGCCCGACAGAGCCCGACAGACCCGACAGGGCCCGACAGAGCCTGACAGAGCCCGACAGGGCCCGACAGGGCCCGACAGGGCCCGACAGAGCCCGACAGAGCCCAGTAGAGCCCAGTAGAGCCCGACAGAGCCCGACAGAGTCTGACAGAGCCCGACAGAGCCTGACAGAGCCCGACAGAGCCCGACAGAGCCCAGTAGAGCCCAGTATAGCCCGACAGAGCCCGACAGAGCCCGACAGAGCCCAGTAGAGCCCAGTAGAGACCGACAGAGCCCGACAGAGCCCGACAGAGCCCGACAGGGCCCGACCGGCTCCGACAGAGCCCAGTTTAGACCAGTAGAGCCCGACAGAGCCCGACAGAGCCCGACAGAGCCCGACAGAGCCCAGTAGAGCCCGACAGAGCCCGACAGGGCCCGACAGAGCCCGACAGAGCCCGACAGGGCCCGACAGGGCCCGAAAGGGCCCGACAGGGCCCAGTTTAGCCCAGCAGAGCCCGACAGAGCCCGACAGAACCCGACAGAGCCCGACAGAGTCCGACAGAGCCCAGTAGAGCCCAGTAGAGCCCGACAGAGCCCGGCAGAGCCCGACAGGGCCCGACAGAGCCTGACAGAGCCCGACAGAGCCCAGTAGAGCCCGACAGAGCCCGACAGAGCCCGACAGAGCCCGACAGAGCCCAGTAGAGCCCAGTAGATCCCGACAGAGCCCGACAGAGCCCGACAGAGCCCGACAGGGCCCGACAGGGCCCAGTAGAGCCCGACAGAGCCCGACAGAGCCCAGTTTAGCCCAGTAGAGCCCGACAGAGCCCGACAGAGCCCGACAGAGCCCAGTAGAGCCCGACAGAGCCCGATAGAGCCCGACAGAGCCCGACGGGGCCCGACAGGGCCCGACAGAGCCCAGTTTAGCCCAGTAGAGCCCGACAGAACCCGACAGAGCCCGACAGAGCCTGACAGAGCCCAGTAGAGCCCGACAGAGCCCGACAGAGCCCGACAGGGCCCGACAGGGCCCGACAAGGCCCGACAGAGCCCAGTTTAGCCCAGTAGAGCCCGACAGAGCCCGACAGAGCCCGACAGAGCCCGACAGGGCCCAGTAGAGCCCAACAGAGCCCGACAGAGCCCCACAGAGCCCGACAGGGCCCGACAGGGCCCAGTAGAGCCCGACAGAGCCCGACAGAGCCCGACAGAGCCCGACAGGGCCCAGTAGAGCCCAGTAGAGCCCGACAGAGCCCGACAGAGCCTGAAAGGGCCCGACAGAGCCCGACAGAGCCCGACAGACCCCGACAGGGCCCGACAGGTCCCGACAGAGCCCGACAGGGCCCGACAGGGCCCGACAGAGCCTGACAGGGCCCAGTAGAGCCCGACAGGTCCCGACAGAGCCCGACAGAGCCCGACAGAGCACGACAGAGCCCAGTAGAGCCCAGTAGAGCCCGACAGAGCCCGACAGAGCCCGACAGAGCCCGACAGGGCCCGACAGAGCCCGACAGTGCCCGACAGGGCCCGACAGGGCCCGACATGGCCCAGTAGAGCCCGACAGAGCTCGACAGAGCCCGACAGGGCCCGACAGGGCTCGACAGGGCCCGACAGGACCCGACAGGGCCCGACAGAGCCCAACAGGGCCCGACAGGGCCCGACAGAGCCCAGTAGAGCCGGACAGAGCCCGACAGAGCCCGACAGAGCCCGACAGGGCCCGACACAGCCCGACAGAGCCCGACAGGGCCCGACAGAGCCCGACAGAGCCCGACAGAGCCCGACAGGGCCCAGTAGAGCCCGACAGAGTCTGACAGAGCCCGACAGAGCCCGACAGGGCCCGACAAGGCCCGACAGAGCCCGACAGGGCCCGACAGGGCCCGACAAGGCCCGACAGAGCCCGACAGAGCCCGACAGGGCCCGATAGGGCCCAGTAGAGCCCGACAGAGCCCGACAGAGCCCAGTAGAGCCCAGTACAGCCCGACAGAGCCCGACAGAGCCCGACAGGGCCCAGTAGAGCCCGACAGAGCCCGACAGAGCCCGACAGAGCCCGACAGAGCCCGACCGGGCCCGACAGGGCCTGACAGGGCCCAGTACAGACCGACAGAGTCCGACAGAGCCCGACAGAGCCCGACAGAGCCCGACAGAGCCCAGTAGAGCCCAGTAGAGCCCGACAGAGCCCGACAGAGCCCGACAGAGCCCGACAGGGCCCGACAGGGCCCAGTAGAGCCCGACAGAGCCCGACAGGGCCCGACAGGGCCCGCCAGAGCCCAGTAGAGCCCAACAGAGCCCGACAGAGCCCGACAGAGCCCGACAGAGCCCGACAGAGCCCAGTAGAGCCCGACAGAGCCCGACAGAGCCCGACAGGGCCCGACAGAGCCCGACAGAGCCCAGTAGAGCCCGACAGAGCCCGACAGAGCCCGACAGAGCCCGACAGGGCCCGACAGGGCCCGACAGGGCCCAGTAGAGCCCGACAGAGCCCGACAGAGCCCGACAGAGCCTGACAGAGCCCGACAGGGCCCGACAGGGCCCGACAGAGCCCGACAGAGCCCGACAGGGCCCAGTAGAGCCCGACAGAGCCCGACAGAGTCCGACAGAGCCTGAGAGAGCCCGACAGGGCCCGACAGGGCCCAGTAGAGCCCGACAGAGCCCGACAGAGCCCGACAGAGCCCGACAGGGCCCGACAGAGCCCGACAGAGCCCGACAGGGCCCGACAGGGCCCAGAAGAGCCCGACAGAGCCCGACAGAGCCCGACAGAGCCCGACAGGGCCCGACAGGGCCCGACAGAGCCCAGTAGAGCCCGACAGAGCCCGACAGAGCCCGACAGGAACCGACAGGGCCCAGTAGAGCCCGACAGAGCCCGACAGAGCCCGACAGAGCCCGACAGGGCCCGACAGAGCCCGACAGAGCCCGACAGAGCCCGACAAGGCCCGACAGGGCCCAGTAGAGCCCGACAGAGCCCGACAGAGCCCGACAGAACCCGTCAGAGCCCGACAGAGCCCGACAGAGCCCGACAGAGCCCAGTAGAGCCCAGTAGAGCCCGACAGAGCCCGACAGAGCCCGACAGGGCCCGACAGGGCCCGACAGGGCCCAGTACAGCCCGACAGAGCCCGACAGGGCCCGACAGGGCCCGACAGGGCCCAGTAGAGCCCGACAGAGCCCGACAGAGCCCGACAGGGCCCAGTAGAGCCCGACAGAGCCCGACAGGGCCCGACAGGGCCCAGTAGAGCCCGACAGAGCCCGACAGGGCCCGACAGGGCCCAGTAGAGCCCGACAGAGCCCGACAGAGCCCGACAGAGCCCGACAGGGCCCGACAGAGCCTGACAGAGCCCGACAGAGCCGACTAGAGCCCGACAAAGCCCGACAGGGCCCGACAGGGCCCGACAGGGCCCAGTAGAGCCCGACAGAGCCCGACAGAGCCCAGTAGAGCCCAGTAGAGCCCGACAGAGCCCGACAGAGCCCGACAGGGCCCGACAGGGCCCGACAGAGCCCGACAGAGCCCGACAGGGCCCAGTAGAGCCCGACAGAGCCCGACAGAGCCCGACAGAGCCCAGTAGAGTCCAGAAGAGCCCGACAGAGCCCGACAGAGCCCGACAGGGCCCGACAGGGCCCGACAGGGCCCAGTAGAGCCCGACAGAGCCCGACAGAGCCCGACAGAGCCTGACAGAGCCCGACAGGGCCCGACAGGGCCCGACAGAGCCCGACAGAGCCCGACAGGGCCCAGTAGAGCCCGACAGGCCCGACAGAGCCCGACAGAGCCCGACAGGGCCCGACAGGGCCCAGTAGAGCCCGACAGAGCCCGACAGAGCCCGACAGAGCCCGACAGGGCCCGACAGAGCCCGACAGAGCCCGACAGGGCCCGACAGAGCCCGACAGAGCCCGACAGGGCCCGACAGGGCCCGACAGGACCCAGAAGAGTCCGACAGAGCCCGACAGAGCCCGACAGGGCCCGACAGGGCCCGACAGAGCCCGACAGAGCCCGACAGGGCCCGACAGGGTCCGACAGAGCCCAGTAGAGCCCGACAGAGCCCGACAGAGCCCGACAGAGCCCGACAGGGCCCAGTAGAGCCCGACAGAGCCCGACAGAGCCCGACAGAGCCCGACAGGGCCCGACAGAGCCCGACAGAGCCCGACAGAGCCCGACAAGGCCCAGTAGAGCCCGACAGAGCCCGACAGAGCCCGACAGAACCCGTCAGAGCCCGACAGAGCCCGACAGAGCCCAGTAGAGCCCAGTAGAGCCCGACAGAGCCCGACAGAGCCCGACAGAACCCGTCAGAGCCCGACAGAGCCCGACAGAGCCCGACAGAGCCCAGTAGAGCCCAGTAGAGCCCGACAGAGCCTGACAGAGCCCGACAGAGCCCGACAGGGCCCGACAGGGCCCAGTAGAGCCCGACAGAGCCCGACAGGGCCCGACAGGGCCTGACAGGGCCCAGTAGAGCCCGACAGAGCCCGACAGAGCCCGACAGAGCCCGACAGGGCCCAGTAGAGCCTGACAGAGCCCGACAGGGCCCGACAGGGCCCAGTAGAGCCCGACAGAGCCCGACAGAGCCCAGTAGAGCCCAGTACAGCCCGACAGAGCCCGACAGAGCCCGACAGGGCCCAGTAGAGCCCGACAGAGCCCGACAGAGCCCGACAGAGCCCGACAGAGCCCGACCGGGCCCGACAGGGCCTGACAGGGCCCAGTACAGACCGACAGAGTCCGACAGAGCCCAGTAGAGCCCAGTAGAGCCCAGTAGAGCCCGACAGAGCCCGACAGAGCCCGACAGAGCCCAGTAGAGCCCAGTAGAGCCCGACAGAGCCCGACAGAGCTCGACAGAGCCCGACAGGGCCCGACAGGGCCCAGTAGAGCCCGACAGAGCCCGACAGGGCCCGACAGGGCCCGACAGAGCCCAGTAGAGCCCAACAGAGCCCGACAGAGCCCGATAGAGCCCGACAGAGCCCGACAGAGCCCAGTAGAGCCCGACAGAGCCCGACAGAGCCCGACAGGGCCCGACAGAGCCCGACAGAGCCCAGTAGAGCCCGACAGAGCCCGACAGAGCCCGACAGAGCCCGACAGGGCCCGACAGGGCCCGACAGGGCCCAGTAGAGCCCGACAGAGCCCGACAGAGCCCGACAGAGCCTGACAGAGCCCGACAGGGCCCGACAGGGCCCGACAGAGCCCGACAGAGCCCGACAGGGCCCAGTAGAGCCCGACAGAGCCCGACAGAGCCCGACAGAGCCTGACAGAGCCCGACAGGGCCCGACAGGGCCCAGTAGAGCCCGACAGAGCCCGACAGAGCCCGACAGAGCCCGACAGGGCCCGACAGAGCCCGACAGAGCCCGACAGGGCCCGACAGAGCCCGACAGAGCCCGACAGGGCCCGACAGGGCCCGACAGGACCCAGAAGAGCCCGACAGAGCCCGACAGAGCCCGACAGGGCCCGACAGGGCCCGACAGAGCCCGACAGAGCCCGACAGGGCCCGACAGGGCCCGACAGAGCCCAGTAGAGCGCGACAGAGCCCGACAGAGCCCGACAGGGCCCGACAGGGCCCAGTAGAGCCCGACAGAGCCCGACAGAGCCCGACAGGGCCCGACAGAGCCCGACAGAGCCCGACAGAGCCCGACAAGGCCCGACAGGGCCCAGTAGAGCCCGACAGAGCCCGACAGAGCCCGACAGAACCCGTCAGAGCACGACAGAGCCCGACAGAGCCCAGTAGAGCCCAGTAGAGCCCGACAGAGCCCGACAGAGCCCGACAGGGCCCGACAGGGCCCGACAGGGCCCAGTAGAGCCCGACAGAGCCCGACAGGGCCCGACAGGGCCCGACAGGGCCCAGTAGAGCCCGACAGAGCCCGACAGAGCCCAGTAGAGCCCAGTAGAGCCCGACAGAGCCCGACAGAGCCCGACAGGGCCCGACAGGGCCCGACAGAGCCCGACAGGGCCCGACAGGGCCCAGTAGAGCCCGACAGAGCCCGACAGAGCCCGACAGAGCCCGACAGGGCACAGTAGAGCCCGACAGAGCCCGACAGAGCCCGACAGAGCCCAGTAGAGCCCGACAGAGCCCGACAGAGCCCGACAGGGCCCGACAGGGCCCGACAGAGCCCAGTAGAACCCGACAGAGCCCGACAGGGCCCGACAGGGCCCGACAGGGCCCAGTAGAGCCCGACAGAGCCCGACAGAGCCCGACAGAGCCCGACAGGGCCCAGTAGAGCCCGACAGAGCCCAGTAGAGCCCAGTAGAGCCCGACATAGCCCGACAGAGCCCGAAAGAGCCCGACAGAACCCGACAGAGCCCGACAGAGCCCAGTAGAGCCCGACAGAGCCCGACAGAGCCCGACAGGGCCCGACAGGGCCCGACAGAGCCCAGTAGAGCCCAACAGAGCCCGACAGAGCCCGACAGAGCCCGACAGAGCCCGACAGGGCCCGACAGGGCCCGACAGAGCCCAGTAGAGCCCGAAAGAGCCCGACAGAGCCCGACAGAGCCCGACAGGGCCCGACAGGGCCCAGTAGAGCCCAGTAGAGCCTGACAGAGCCCGACAGAGCCTGACAGGGCCCGACAGAGCCCGACAGAGCCCGACAGAGCCCGACAGGGCCCGACAGGTCACGACAGAGCCCGACAGGGCCCGACAGGGCCCGACAGAGCCTGACAGGGCCCAGTAGAGCCAGACAGGTCCCGACAGAGCCCGACAGAGCCCGACAGAGCCCAGTAGAGCCCAGTAGAGCCCGACAGAGCCCGACAGAGCCCGACAGAGCCCGACAGGGCCCGACAGGGCCCGACAGAGCCCGACAGGGCCCGACAGGGCCCGACATGGCCCAGTAGAGCCCGACAGAGCCCGACAGAGCCCGACAGGGCCCGACAGGGCCTGACAGGGCCCGACAGGACCCGACAGGGCCCGACAGAGCCCAACAGGGCCCGACAGGGCCCGACAGAGCCCAGTAGAGCCGGACAGAGCCCGACAGAGCCCGACAGAGCCCTACAGGGCCCGACACAGCCCGACAGAGCCCGACAGGGCCCGACAGAGCCCGACAGGGCCCGACAGAGCCCGACAGGGCCCAGTAGAGCCCGACAGAGTCTCACAGAGCCCGACAGAGCCCGACAGGGCCCGACAAGGCCCGACAGAGCCCGACAGGGCCCGACAGGGCCCGACAGGGCCCGACAGGGCCCGACAGAGCCCGACAGGGCCCGACAGGGCCCAGTAGAGCCCGACAGAGCCCGACAGAGCCCAGTAGAGCCCAGTACAGCCCGACAGAGCCCGACAGAGCCCGACAGGGCCCAGTAGAGCCCGACAGAGCCCGACAGAGCCCGACAGAGCCCGACAGAGTCCGACCGGGCCCGACAGGGCCTGACAGGGCCCAGTAGAGCCCGACAGAGCCCAACAGAGCCCGACAGAGCCCGACAGAGCCCAGTAGAGCCCAGTAGAGCCCGACAGAGCCCGACAGAGCCCGACAGAGCCCGACAGGGCCCGAAAGGGCCCAGTAGAGCCCGACTGAGCCCGACAGGGCCCGACAGGGCCCGACAGAGCCCAGTAGAGCCCAACAGAGCCCGACAGAGCCCGACAGAGCCCAGTAGAGCCCGACAGAGCCCGACAGAGCCCGACAGGGCCCGACAGGGCCCGACAGGGCCCGACAGAGCCCAGTTTAGCCCAGTAGAGCCCGACAGAGCCCGACAGAGCCCGACAGAGCCCGACAGGGCCCAGTAGAGCCCAACAGAGCCCGACAGAGCCCCACAGAGCCCGACAGGGCCCGACAGGGCCCAGTAGAGCCCGACAGAGCCCGACAGAGCCCGACAGAGCCCGACAGGGCCCAGTAGAGCCCAGTAGAGCCCGACAGAGCCCGACAGAGCCTGAAAGGGCCCGACAGAGCCCGACAGAGCCCGACAGACCCCGACAGGGCCCGACAGGTCCCGACAGAGCCCGACAGGGCCCGACAGGGCCCGACAGAGCCTGACAGGGCCCAGTAGAGCCCGACAGGTCCCGACAGAGCCCGACAGAGCCCGACAGAGCACGACAGAGCCCAGTAGAGCCCAGTAGAGCCCGACAGAGCCCGACAGAGCCCGACAGAGCCCGACAGGGCCCGACAGAGCCCGACAGTGCCCGACAGGGCCCGACAGGGCCCGACATGGCCCAGTAGAGCCCGACAGAGCTCGACAGAGCCCGACAGGGCCCGACAGGGCCCGACAGGGCCCGACAGGACCCGACAGGGCCCGACAGAGCCCAACAGGGCCCGACAGGGCCCGACAGAGCCCAGTAGAGCCGGACAGAGCCCGACAGAGCCCGACAGAGCCCGACAGGGCCCGACACAGCCCGACAGAGCCCGACAGGGCCCGACAGAGCCCGACAGAGCCCGACAGAGCCCGACAGGGCCCAGTAGAGCCCGACAGAGTCTGACAGAGCCCGACAGAGCCCGACAGGGCCCGACAAGGCCCGACAGAGCCCGACAGGGCCCGACAGGGCCCGACAAGGCCCGACAGAGCCCGACAGAGCCCGACAGGGCCCGATAGGGCCCAGTAGAGCCCGACAGAGCCCGACAGAGCCCAGTAGAGCCCAGTACAGCCCGACAGAGCCCGACAGAGCCCGACAGGGCCCAGTAGAGCCCGACAGAGCCCGACAGAGCCCGACAGAGCCCGACAGAGCCCGACCGGGCCCGACAGGGCCTGACAGGGCCCAGTACAGACCGACAGAGTCCGACAGAGCCCGACAGAGCCCGACAGAGCCCGACAGAGCCCAGTAGAGCCCAGTAGAGCCCGACAGAGCCCGACAGAGCCCGACAGAGCCCGACAGGGCCCGACAGGGCCCAGTAGAGCCCGACAGAGCCCGACAGGGCCCGACAGGGCCCGCCAGAGCCCAGTAGAGCCCAACAGAGCCCGACAGAGCCCGACAGAGCCCGACAGAGCCCGACAGAGCCCAGTAGAGCCCGACAGAGCCCGACAGAGCCCGACAGGGCCCGACAGAGCCCGACAGAGCCCAGTAGAGCCCGACAGAGCCCGACAGAGCCCGACAGAGCCCGACAGGGCCCGACAGGGCCCGACAGGGCCCAGTAGAGCCCGACAGAGCCCGACAGAGCCCGACAGAGCCTGACAGAGCCCGACAGGGCCCGACAGGGCCCGACAGAGCCCGACAGAGCCCGACAGGGCCCAGTAGAGCCCGACAGAGCCCGACAGAGCCCGACAGAGCCCGACAGGGCCCGACAGAGCCCGACAGAGCCCGACAGGGCCCGACAGGGCCCAGAAGAGCCCGACAGAGCCCGACAGAGCCCGACAGAGCCCGACAGGGCCCGACAGGGCCCGACAGAGCCCAGTAGAGCCCGACAGAGCCCGACAGAGCCCGACAGGAACCGACAGGGCCCAGTAGAGCCCGACAGAGCCCGACAGAGCCCGACAGAGCCCGACAGGGCCCGACAGGGCCCGACAGAGCCCGACAGAGCCCGACAGAGCCCGACAGGGCCCGACAGAGCCCGACAGAGCCCGACAGGGCCCGACAGGGCCCGACAGGGCCCGACAGAGCCCGACAGGGCCTGACAGGGCCCGACAGGACCCAGTAAAGCCCGACAGAGCCCGACAGAGCCCGACAGAGCCCGACAGGGCCCGACAGGGCCCAGTAGAGCCCGACAGAGCCCAACAGAGCCCGACAGGGCCCGACAGAGCCCGACAGAGCCCGACAGGGCCCAGTAGAGCCCGACAGAGCCCGACAGAGCCCGACAGGGCCCGACAGGGCCCGACAGAGCCCGACAGAGCCCGACAGGGCCCAATAGAGCCCGACAGAGCCCGACAGGGCCCGACAGAGCCCAGTAGAGCCCGACAGAGCCCGACAGAGCCCGACAGAGCCCGACAGGGCCCGACAGGGCCCGACAGGGCCCGACAGAGCCCAGTAGAGCCCGACAGAGCCCGACAGAGCCCGACAGGGCCCGACAGAGCCCGACAGAGCCCGACAGAGCCCGACAGGGCCCGACAGGGCCCGACAGAGCCCGACATGGCCCAGAAGAGCCCGCCAGAGCCCGACAGAGCCCGACAGGGCCCGACAGGGCCCGACAGAGCCCGACAGAGCCCGACAGGGCCCGACAGGGCCCAATAGAGCCCGACAGAGCCCGAAAGGGCCCGACAGAGCCCAGTAGAGCCCGACAGAGCCCGACAGAGCCCGACAGAGCCCGACAGGGCCCGACAGGGCCCGACAGGGCCCGACAGAGCCCGACAGGGCCCGACAGGGCCCGACAGAGCCCAGTAGAGCCCGACAGAGCCCGACAGAGCCCGACAGAGCCCGACAGGGCCCGACAGAGCCCGACAGAGCCCGACAGAGCCCGACAGGGCCCGACAGGGCCCGACAGAGCCCAGTAGAGCCCGACAGAGCCCGACAGAGACCAACAGGGCCCGACAGAGCCCGACAGAGCCCGACAGAGCCCAACAGAGCCCACTAGAGCCCGACAGAGCCCGACAGAGCCCGACAGAGCCCGACAGAGCCCGACTAGGGCCCGACAGGGCCCGAGAGAGCCCAGTTTAGCCCAGTAGAGCCCGACAGAGCCCGACAGAGCCCAGTAGAGCCCGACAGAGCCCGACAGAGCCCGACAGGGCCCGACAGGGCCCGACAGAGCCCAGTTTAGCCCAGTAGAGCCCGACAGAGCCCGAGAGAGACCGACAGAGCCCGACAGAGCCCGACAGAGCCCGACAGAGCCCAGTAAAGCCCGACAGAGCCCGACAGAGCCCGACAGGGCCCGACAGAGCCCGACAGAGCCCAGTAGAGCCCGACAGAGCCCGACAGAGCCCGACAGGGCCCGACAGGGCCCGACAGGTCCCGACAGAGCCCGACAGAGCCCGACAGAGCCCAGTAGAGCCCGACAGAGCCCGACAGATCCCGACAGAGCCCGACAGGGCCCGACAGGGCCCGACAGATCCCGACAGAGCCCGACAGAGCCCAGTAGAGCCCGACAGAGCCCGACAGAGCCCGACAGGGCCCGACAGAGCCCGACAGAGCCCGACAGAGCCCAGTAGAGCCCGACAGAGCCCGACAGAGCCCGACAGGGCCCGACAGGGCTCGACAGGGCCCGACAGGGAACAGTAGAGCCCAGTAGAGCCCGACAGAGCCCGACAGAGCCCGACAGGGCCCGACAGACCCCGACAGAGCCCGACAGAGCCCGAAAGGGCCCGACAGGGCCCGACAGGGTCCGACAGAGCCCGACAGAGCCCGACAGGGCCCGACAGGGCCCGACAGAGCCCGACAGAGCCCAGTAGAGCCCGACAGAGCCCGACAGAGCCCGACAGAGCCCGACAGGGCCCGACAGAGCCCGACAGAGCCCGACAGGGCCCGACAGAGCCCGACAGAGCCCGACAGGGCCCGACAGGGCCCGACAGGGCCCAGTAAAGCCCGACAGAGCCCGACAGAGCCCGACAGAGCCCGACAGGACCCGACAGGGCCCGACAGGGCCCAGTAGAGCCCGACAGAGCCCGACAGAGCCCGACAGGGCCCGACAGAGCCCGACAGAGCCCGACAGAGCCCGACAGAGCCCAGTAGAGCCCGACAGAGCCCGACAGATCCCGACAGAGCCCGACAGGGCCCGACAGGGCCCGACAGAGCCCGACAGAGCCCAGTAGAGCCCGACAGAGCCCGACAGAGACCGACAGGGCCCGACAGAGCCCGACAGAGCCCGACAGAGCCCGACAGGGCCCAGTAGAGCCCAGTAGAGCCCGACAGTGCCCGACAGAGCCCGACAGAGCCCGACAGGGCCCGACAGGGCCCGAGAGAGCCCAGTTTAGCCCAGTAGAGCCCGACAGAGCCCGACAGAGCCCGACAGAGCCCAGTAGAGCCCGACAGAGCCCGACAGAGCCCGACAGGGCCCGACAGGGCCCGACAGAGCCCAGTTTAGCCCAGTAGAGCCCGACAGAGCCCGAGAGAGACCGACAGAGCCCGACAGAGTCCGACAGAGCCCGACAGGGCCCAGTAAAGCATGACAGAGCCCGACAGGGCCCGACAGAGCCCGACAGAGCCCAGTAGAGCCCGACAGAGCCCGACAGGGCCCGACAGGGCCCGACAGGTCCCGACAGAGCCCGACAGAGCCCGACAGAGCCCGACAGAGCCCAGTAGAGCCCGACAGAGCCCGACAGAGCCCGACAGGGCCCGACAGGGCCCGACAGAGCCCAGTAGAGCCCAACAGAGCCCGACAGAGCCCGACAGAGCCCGACAGAGCCCGACAGGGCCCGACAGGGCCCGACAGAGCCCAGTAGAGCCCGAAAGAGCCCGACAGAGCCCGACAGAGCCCGACAGGGCCCGACAGGGCCCAGTAGAGCCCAGTAGAGCCTGACAGAGCCCGACAGAGCCTGACAGGGCCCGACAGAGCCCGACAGAGCCCGACAGAGCCCGACAGGGCCCGACAGGTCACGACAGAGCCCGACAGGGCCCGACAGGGCCCGACAGAGCCTGACAGGGCCCAGTAGAGCCAGACAGGTCCCGACAGAGCCCGACAGAGCCCGACAGAGCCCAGTAGAGCCCAGTAGAGCCCGACAGAGCCCGACAGAGCCCGACAGAGCCCGACAGGGCCCGACAGGGCCCGACAGAGCCCGACAGGGCCCGACAGGGCCCGACATGGCCCAGTAGAGCCCGACAGAGCCCGACAGAGCCCGACAGGGCCCGACAGGGCCTGACAGGGCCCGACAGGACCCGACAGGGCCCGACAGAGCCCAACAGGGCCCGACAGGGCCCGACAGAGCCCAGTAGAGCCGGACAGAGCCCGACAGAGCCCGACAGAGCCCTACAGGGCCCGACACAGCCCGACAGAGCCCGACAGGGCCCGACAGAGCCCGACAGGGCCCGACAGAGCCCGACAGGGCCCAGTAGAGCCCGACAGAGTCTCACAGAGCCCGACAGAGCCCGACAGGGCCCGACAAGGCCCGACAGAGCCCGACAGGGCCCGACAGGGCCCGACAGGGCCCGACAGGGCCCGACAGAGCCCGACAGGGCCCGACAGGGCCCAGTAGAGCCCGACAGAGCCCGACAGAGCCCAGTAGAGCCCAGTACAGCCCGACAGAGCCCGACAGAGCCCGACAGGGCCCAGTAGAGCCCGACAGAGCCCGACAGAGCCCGACAGAGCCCGACAGAGTCCGACCGGGCCCGACAGGGCCTGACAGGGCCCAGTAGAGCCCGACAGAGCCCAACAGAGCCCGACAGAGCCCGACAGAGCCCAGTAGAGCCCAGTAGAGCCCGACAGAGCCCGACAGAGCCCGACAGAGCCCGACAGGGCCCGAAAGGGCCCAGTAGAGCCCGACTGAGCCCGACAGGGCCCGACAGGGCCCGACAGAGCCCAGTAGAGCCCAACAGAGCCCGACAGAGCCCGACAGAGCCCAGTAGAGCCCGACAGAGCCCGACAGAGCCCGACAGGGCCCGACAGGGCCCGACAGGGCCCGACAGAGCCCAGTTTAGCCCAGTAGAGCCCGACAGAGCCCGACAGAGCCCGACAGAGCCCGACAGGGCCCAGTAGAGCCCAACAGAGCCCGACAGAGCCCCACAGAGCCCGACAGGGCCCGACAGGGCCCAGTAGAGCCCGACAGAGCCCGACAGAGCCCGACAGAGCCCGACAGGGCCCAGTAGAGCCCAGTAGAGCCCGACAGAGCCCGACAGAGCCTGAAAGGGCCCGACAGAGCCCGACAGAGCCCGACAGACCCCGACAGGGCCCGACAGGTCCCGACAGAGCCCGACAGGGCCCGACAGGGCCCGACAGAGCCTGACAGGGCCCAGTAGAGCCCGACAGGTCCCGACAGAGCCCGACAGAGCCCGACAGAGCACGACAGAGCCCAGTAGAGCCCAGTAGAGCCCGACAGAGCCCGACAGAGCCCGACAGAGCCCGACAGGGCCCGACAGAGCCCGACAGTGCCCGACAGGGCCCGACAGGGCCCGACATGGCCCAGTAGAGCCCGACAGAGCTCGACAGAGCCCGACAGGGCCCGACAGGGCCCGACAGGGCCCGACAGGACCCGACAGGGCCCGACAGAGCCCAACAGGGCCCGACAGGGCCCGACAGAGCCCAGTAGAGCCGGACAGAGCCCGACAGAGCCCGACAGAGCCCGACAGGGCCCGACACAGCCCGACAGAGCCCGACAGGGCCCGACAGAGCCCGACAGAGCCCGACAGAGCCCGACAGGGCCCAGTAGAGCCCGACAGAGTCTGACAGAGCCCGACAGAGCCCGACAGGGCCCGACAAGGCCCGACAGAGCCCGACAGGGCCCGACAGGGCCCGACAAGGCCCGACAGAGCCCGACAGAGCCCGACAGGGCCCGATAGGGCCCAGTAGAGCCCGACAGAGCCCGACAGAGCCCAGTAGAGCCCAGTACAGCCCGACAGAGCCCGACAGAGCCCGACAGGGCCCAGTAGAGCCCGACAGAGCCCGACAGAGCCCGACAGAGCCCGACAGAGCCCGACCGGGCCCGACAGGGCCTGACAGGGCCCAGTACAGACCGACAGAGTCCGACAGAGCCCGACAGAGCCCGACAGAGCCCGACAGAGCCCAGTAGAGCCCAGTAGAGCCCGACAGAGCCCGACAGAGCCCGACAGAGCCCGACAGGGCCCGACAGGGCCCAGTAGAGCCCGACAGAGCCCGACAGGGCCCGACAGGGCCCGCCAGAGCCCAGTAGAGCCCAACAGAGCCCGACAGAGCCCGACAGAGCCCGACAGAGCCCGACAGAGCCCAGTAGAGCCCGACAGAGCCCGACAGAGCCCGACAGGGCCCGACAGAGCCCGACAGAGCCCAGTAGAGCCCGACAGAGCCCGACAGAGCCCGACAGAGCCCGACAGGGCCCGACAGGGCCCGACAGGGCCCAGTAGAGCCCGACAGAGCCCGACAGAGCCCGACAGAGCCTGACAGAGCCCGACAGGGCCCGACAGGGCCCGACAGAGCCCGACAGAGCCCGACAGGGCCCAGTAGAGCCCGACAGAGCCCGACAGAGTCCGACAGAGCCTGAGAGAGCCCGACAGGGCCCGACAGGGCCCAGTAGAGCCCGACAGAGCCCGACAGAGCCCGACAGAGCCCGACAGGGCCCGACAGAGCCCGACAGAGCCCGACAGGGCCCGACAGGGCCCAGAAGAGCCCGACAGAGCCCGACAGAGCCCGACAGAGCCCGACAGGGCCCGACAGGGCCCGACAGAGCCCAGTAGAGCCCGACAGAGCCCGACAGAGCCCGACAGGAACCGACAGGGCCCAGTAGAGCCCGACAGAGCCCGACAGAGCCCGACAGAGCCCGACAGGGCCCGACAGAGCCCGACAGAGCCCGACAGAGCCCGACAAGGCCCGACAGGGCCCAGTAGAGCCCGACAGAGCCCGACAGAGCCCGACAGAACCCGTCAGAGCCCGACAGAGCCCGACAGAGCCCGACAGAGCCCAGTAGAGCCCAGTAGAGCCCGACAGAGCCCGACAGAGCCCGACAGGGCCCGACAGGGCCCGACAGGGCCCAGTACAGCCCGACAGAGCCCGACAGGGCCCGACAGGGCCCGACAGGGCCCAGTAGAGCCCGACAGAGCCCGACAGAGCCCGACAGGGCCCAGTAGAGCCCGACAGAGCCCGACAGGGCCCGACAGGGCCCAGTAGAGCCCGACAGAGCCCGACAGGGCCCGACAGGGCCCAGTAGAGCCCGACAGAGCCCGACAGAGCCCGACAGAGCCCGACAGGGCCCGACAGAGCCTGACAGAGCCCGACAGAGCCGACTAGAGCCCGACAAAGCCCGACAGGGCCCGACAGGGCCCGACAGGGCCCAGTAGAGCCCGACAGAGCCCGACAGAGCCCAGTAGAGCCCAGTAGAGCCCGACAGAGCCCGACAGAGCCCGACAGGCCCGACAGGGCCCGACAGAGCCCGACAGAGCCCGACAGGGCCCAGTAGAGCCCGACAGAGCCCGACAGAGCCCGACAGAGCCCAGTAGAGTCCAGAAGAGCCCGACAGAGCCCGACAGAGCCCGACAGGGCCCGACAGGGCCCGACAGGGCCCAGTAGAGCCCGACAGAGCCCGACAGAGCCCGACAGAGCCTGACAGAGCCCGACAGGGCCCGACAGGGCCCGACAGAGCCCGACAGAGCCCGACAGGGCCCAGTAGAGCCCGACAGGCCCGACAGAGCCCGACAGAGCCCGACAGGGCCCGACAGGGCCCAGTAGAGCCCGACAGAGCCCGACAGAGCCCGACAGAGCCCGACAGGGCCCGACAGAGCCCGACAGAGCCCGACAGGGCCCGACAGAGCCCGACAGAGCCCGACAGGGCCCGACAGGGCCCGACAGGACCCAGAAGAGTCCGACAGAGCCCGACAGAGCCCGACAGGGCCCGACAGGGCCCGACAGAGCCCGACAGAGCCCGACAGGGCCCGACAGGGTCCGACAGAGCCCAGTAGAGCCCGACAGAGCCCGACAGAGCCCGACAGAGCCCGACAGGGCCCAGTAGAGCCCGACAGAGCCCGACAGAGCCCGACAGAGCCCGACAGGGCCCGACAGAGCCCGACAGAGCCCGACAGAGCCGACAAGGCCCAGTAGAGCCCGACAGAGCCCGACAGAGCCCGACAGAACCCGTCAGAGCCCGACAGAGCCCGACAGAGCCCAGTAGAGCCCAGTAGAGCCCGACAGAGCCCGACAGAGCCCGACAGAACCCGTCAGAGCCCGACAGAGCCCGACAGAGCCCGACAGAGCCCAGTAGAGCCCAGTAGAGCCCGACAGAGCCTGACAGAGCCCGACAGAGCCCGACAGGGCCCGACAGGGCCCAGTAGAGCCCGACAGAGCCCGACAGGGCCCGACAGGGCCTGACAGGGCCCAGTAGAGCCCGACAGAGCCCGACAGAGCCCGACAGAGCCCGACAGGGCCCAGTAGAGCCTGACAGAGCCCGACAGGGCCCGACAGGGCCCAGTAGAGCCCGACAGAGCCCGACAGAGCCCAGTAGAGCCCAGTACAGCCCGACAGAGCCCGACAGAGCCCGACAGGGCCCAGTAGAGCCCGACAGAGCCCGACAGAGCCCGACAGAGCCCGACAGAGCCCGACCGGGCCCGACAGGGCCTGACAGGGCCCAGTACAGACCGACAGAGTCCGACAGAGCCCAGTAGAGCCCAGTAGAGCCCAGTAGAGCCCGACAGAGCCCCGACAGAGCCCGACAGAGCCAGTAGAGCCCAGTAGAGCCCGACAGAGCCCGACAGAGCTCGACAGAGCCCGACAGGGCCCGACAGGGCCCAGTAGAGCCCGACAGAGCCCGACAGGGCCCGACAGGGCCCGACAGAGCCCAGTAGAGCCCAACAGAGCCCGACAGAGCCCGATAGAGCCCGACAGAGCCCGACAGAGCCCAGTAGAGCCCGACAGAGCCCGACAGAGCCCGACAGGGCCCGACAGAGCCCGACAGAGCCCAGTAGAGCCCGACAGAGCCCGACAGAGCCCGACAGAGCCCGACAGGGCCCGACAGGGCCCGACAGGGCCCAGTAGAGCCCGACAGAGCCCGACAGAGCCCGACAGAGCCTGACAGAGCCCGACAGGGCCCGACAGGGCCCGACAGAGCCCGACAGAACCCGACAGGGCCCAGTAGAGCCCGACAGAGCCCGACAGAGCCCGACAGAGCCTGACAGAGCCCGACAGGGCCCGACAGGGCCCAGTAGAGCCCGACAGAGCCCGACAGAGCCCGACAGAGCCCGACAGGGCCCGACAGAGCCCGACAGAGCCCGACAGGGCCCGACAGAGCCCGACAGAGCCCGACAGGGCCCGACAGGGCCCGACAGGACCCAGAAGAGCCCGACAGAGCCCGACAGAGCCCGACAGGGCCCGACAGGGCCCGACAGAGCCCGACAGAGCCCGACAGGGCCCGACAGGGCCCGACAGAGCCCAGTAGAGCGCGACAGAGCCCGACAGAGCCCGACAGGGCCCGACAGGGCCCAGTAGAGCCCGACAGAGCCCGACAGAGCCCGACAGGGCCCGACAGAGCCCGACAGAGCCCGACAGAGCCCGACAAGGCCCGACAGGGCCCAGTAGAGCCCGACAGAGCCCGACAGAGCCCGACAGAACCCGTCAGAGCACGACAGAGCCCGACAGAGCCCAGTAGAGCCCAGTAGAGCCCGACAGAGCCCGACAGAGCCCGACAGGGCCCGACAGGGCCCGACAGGGCCCAGTAGAGCCCGACAGAGCCCGACAGGGCCCGACAGGGCCCGACAGGGCCCAGTAGAGCCCGACAGAGCCCGACAGAGCCCAGTAGAGCCCAGTAGAGCCCGACAGAGCCCGACAGAGCCCGACAGGGCCCGACAGGGCCCGACAGAGCCCGACAGGGCCCGACAGGGCCCAGTAGAGCCCGACAGAGCCCGACAGAGCCCGACAGAGCCCGACAGGGCACAGTAGAGCCCGACAGAGCCCGACAGAGCCCGACAGAGCCCAGTAGAGCCCGACAGAGCCCGACAGAGCCCGACAGGGCCCGACAGGGCCCGACAGAGCCCAGTAGAACCCGACAGAGCCCGACAGGGCCCGACAGGGCCCGACAGGGCCCAGTAGAGCCCGACAGAGCCCGACAGAGCCCGACAGAGCCCGACAGGGCCCAGTAGAGCCCGACAGAGCCCAGTAGAGCCCAGTAGAGCCCGACATAGCCCGACAGAGCCCGAAAGAGCCCGACAGAACCCGACAGAGCCCGACAGAGCCCAGTAGAGCCCGACAGAGCCCGACAGAGCCCGACAGGGCCCGACAGGGCCCGACAGAGCCCAGTAGAGCCCAACAGAGCCCGACAGAGCCCGACAGAGCCCGACAGAGCCCGACAGGGCCCGACAGGGCCCGACAGAGCCCAGTAGAGCCCGAAAGAGCCCGACAGAGCCCGACAGAGCCCGACAGGGCCCGACAGGGCCCAGTAGAGCCCAGTAGAGCCTGACAGAGCCCGACAGAGCCTGACAGGGCCCGACAGAGCCCGACAGAGCCCGACAGAGCCCGACAGGGCCCGACAGGTCACGACAGAGCCCGACAGGGCCCGACAGGGCCCGACAGAGCCTGACAGGGCCCAGTAGAGCCAGACAGGTCCCGACAGAGCCCGACAGAGCCCGACAGAGCCCAGTAGAGCCCAGTAGAGCCCGACAGAGCCCGACAGAGCCCGACAGAGCCCGACAGGGCCCGACAGGGCCCGACAGAGCCCGACAGGGCCCGACAGGGCCCGACATGGCCCAGTAGAGCCCGACAGAGCCCGACAGAGCCCGACAGGGCCCGACAGGGCCTGACAGGGCCCGACAGGACCCGACAGGGCCCGACAGAGCCCAACAGGGCCCGACAGGGCCCGACAGAGCCCAGTAGAGCCGGACAGAGCCCGACAGAGCCCGACAGAGCCCTACAGGGCCCGACACAGCCCGACAGAGCCCGACAGGGCCCGACAGAGCCCGACAGGGCCCGACAGAGCCCGACAGGGCCCAGTAGAGCCCGACAGAGTCTCACAGAGCCCGACAGAGCCCGACAGGGCCCGACAAGGCCCGACAGAGCCCGACAGGGCCCGACAGGGCCCGACAGGGCCCGACAGGGCCCGACAGAGCCCGACAGGGCCCGACAGGGCCCAGTAGAGCCCGACAGAGCCCGACAGAGCCCAGTAGAGCCCAGTACAGCCCGACAGAGCCCGACAGAGCCCGACAGGGCCCAGTAGAGCCCGACAGAGCCCGACAGAGCCCGACAGAGCCCGACAGAGTCCGACCGGGCCCGACAGGGCCTGACAGGGCCCAGTAGAGCCCGACAGAGCCCAACAGAGCCCGACAGAGCCCGACAGAGCCCAGTAGAGCCCAGTAGAGCCCGACAGAGCCCGACAGAGCCCGACAGAGCCCGACAGGGCCCGAAAGGGCCCAGTAGAGCCCGACTGAGCCCGACAGGGCCCGACAGGGCCCGACAGAGCCCAGTAGAGCCCAACAGAGCCCGACAGAGCCCGACAGAGCCCGACAGAGCCCAGTAGAGCCCGACAGAGCCCGACAGAGCCCGACAGAGCCCGACAGGGCCCGACAGAGCCCTACAGAGCCCAGTAGTGCCCGACAGAGCCCGACAGAGCCCGACAGAGCCCGACAGGGCCCGACAGGGCCCGACAGGGCCCAGTAGAGCCCGACAGAGCCCGACAGAGCCCGACAGAGCCTGACAGAGCCCGACAGGGCCCGACAGGGCCCGACAGAGCCCGACAGAGCCCGACAGGGCCCAGTAGAGCCCGACAGAGCCCGACAGAGCCCGACAGAGCCTGACAGAGCCCGACAGGGCCCGACA
The DNA here is from genome assembly GCF_036013445.1 of Caloenas nicobarica. Classification (NCBI taxonomy): domain Eukaryota; kingdom Metazoa; phylum Chordata; class Aves; order Columbiformes; family Columbidae; genus Caloenas; species Caloenas nicobarica. The sequence goes on from NW_027017046.1 coordinate 37,595, forward strand.
GGGCCCAGTAGAGCCCGACAGAGCCCGACAGAGCCCGACAGAGCCCGACAGGGCCCGACAGAGCCCGACAGAGCCCGACAGGGCCCGACAGGGCCCGACAGGACCCAGAAGAGCCCGACAGAGCCCGACAGAGCCCGACAGAGCCCGACAGGGCCCGACAGGGCCCGACAGAGCCCAGTAGAGCCCGACAGAGCCCGACAGAGCCCGACAGGGCCCGACAGGGCCCAGTAGAGCCCGACAGAGCCCGACAGAGCCCGACAGAGCCCGACAGGGCCCGACAGAGCCTGACAGAGCCCGACAGAGCCCGACAAGGCCCGACAGGGCCCAGTAGAGCCCGACAGAGCCCGACAGAGCCCGACAGAACCCGTCAGAGCCCGACAGAGCCCGACAGAGCCCAGTAGAGCCCAGTAGAGCCCGACAGAGCCCGACAGAGCCCGACAGGGCCCGACAGGGCCCGACAGGGCCCAGTAGAGCCCGACAGAGCCCGATAGGGCCCGACAGGGCCCGACAGGGCCCAGTAGAGCCCGACAGAGCCCGACAGAGCCCGACAGAGCCCGACAGGGCCCAGTAGAGCCCGACAGAGCCCGACAGGGCCCGACAGGGCCCAGTAGAGCCCGACAGAGCCCAACAGGGCCCGACAGGGCCCAGTAGAGCCCGACAGAGCCCGACACAGCCCGACAGAGCCCGACAGGGCCCGACAGAGCCTGACAGAGCCCGACAGAGCCGAGTAGAGCCCGACAAAGCCCGACAGGGCCCAGTAGAGCCCGACAGAGCCCGACAGGGCCCGACAGGGCCCGACAGAGCCCAGTAGAGCCCAACAGAGCCCGACAGGGCCCGACAGAGCCCAGTAGAGCCCGACAGAGCCCGACAGAGCCCGACAGGGCCCGACAGGGCCCAGTAGAGCCCGACAGAGCCCGACAGAGCCCGACAGAGCCCGACAGGGCCCGACAGGGCCCGACAGAGCCCGACAGAGCCCGACAGAGCCCGACAAGGTCCGATAGGGCCCAGTAGAGCCCGACAGAGCCCGACAGAGCCCGACAGAACCCGTCAGAGCCCGACAGAGCCCGACAGAGCCCAGTAGAGCCCAGTAGAGCCCGACAGAGCCCGACAGGGCCCGACAGGGCCCGACAGGGCCCAGTAGAGCCCGACAGAGCCCGACAGGGCCCGACAGGGCCCGACAGGGCCCAGTAGAGCCCGACAGAGCCCGACAGAGCCCGACAGAGCCCGACAGAGCCCGACAGAGCCCGACAGGGCCCAGTAGAGCCCGACAGAGCCCGACAGGGCCCGACAGGGCCCAGTAGAGACCGACAGAGCCCGACAGGGCCCGACAGGGCCCAGTAGAGCCCGACAGAGCCCGACAGAGCCCGACAGAGCCCGACAGGGCCCGACAGAGCCTGACAGAGCCCGACAGAGCCGAGTAGAGCCCGACAAAGCCCGACAGGGCCGACAGGGCCCGACAGGGCCCAGTAGAGCCCGACAGAGCCCGACAAAGCCCGACAGAGCCCAGTAGAGCCCGACAGAGCCCGACAGAGCCCGACAGAGCCCGACAGGGCCCGACAGGGCCCGACAGAGCCCGACAGAGCACGACAGGGCCCAGTAGAGCCCGACAGAGCCCGACAGAGCCCGACAGAGCCCGACAGAGACCGACAGGGCCCAGTAGAGCCCGACAGAGCCCGACAGAGCCCGACAGAGCCCAGTAGAGCCCAGAAGAGCCCGACAGAGCCCGACAGAGCCCGACAGGGCCCGACAGGGCCCGACAGGGCCCAGTAGAGCCCGACAGAGCCCGACAGGGCCCGACAGGGCCCGACAGGGCCCAGTAGAGCCCGACAGAGCCCGACAGAGCCCGACAGAGCCCGACAGGGCCCGACAGGGCCCGACAGGGCCCAGTAGAGCCCGACAGAGCCCGACAGAGCCCGACAGAGCCTGACAGAGCCCGACAGGGCCCGACAGGGCCCGACAGAGCCCGACAGAGCCCGACAGGGCCGAGTAGAGCCCGACAGAGCCGACAGAGCCCGACAGAGCCCGACAGGGCCCGACAGGGCCCAGTAGAGCCCGACAGAGCCCGACAGAGCCCGACAGAGCCCGACAGGGCCCAGTAGAGCCCGACAGAGCCCGACAGAGCCCGACAGAGCCCGACAGAGCCCGACAGGACCCAACAGGGCCCGACAGGACCCAGAAGAGCCCGACAGAGCCCGACAGAGCCCGACAGGGCCCGACAGGGCCCGACAGAGCCCGACAGAGCCCGACAGGGCCCGACAGGGCCCGACAGAGCCCAGTAGAGCCCGACAGAGCCCGACAGAGCCCGACAGAGCCCGACAGGGCCCAGTAGAGCCCGACAGAGCCCGACAGAGCCCGACAGAGCCCGACAGGGCCCGACAGAGCCCGACAGAGCCCGACAGAGCCCGACAAGGCCCGACAGGGCCCAGTAGAGCCCGACAGAGCCCGATAGAGCCCGACAGAACCCGTCAGAGCCCGACAGAGCCCGACAGAGCCCAGTAGAGCCCAGTAGAGCCCGACAGAGCCTGACAGAGCCCGACAGAGCCCGACAGGGCCCGACAGGGCCCAGTAGAGCCCGACAGAGCCCGACAGGGCCCGACAGGCCTGACAGGGCCCAGTAGAGCCCGACAGAGCCCGACAGAGCCCGACAGAGCCCGACAGGGCCCAGTAGAGCCCGACAGAGCCCGACAGGGCCCGACAGGGCCCAGTAGAGCCCGACAGAGCCCGACAGAGCCCAGTAGAGCCCAGTACAGCCCGACAGAGCCCGACAGAGCCCGACAGGGCCCAGTAGAGCCCGACAGAGCCCGACAGAGCCCGACAGTGCCCGACAGAGCCCGACCGGGCCCGACAGAGCCCGACCGGGCCCAGTACAGACCGACAGAGTCCGACAGAGCCCAGTAGAGCCCAGTAGAGCCCAGTAGAGCCCGACAGATCCCGACAGAGCCCGACAGAGCCCAGTAGAGCCCAGTAGAGCCCGACAGAGCCCGACAGAGCCCGACAGAGCCCGACAGGGCCCGACAGGGCCCAGTAGAGCCCGACAGAGCCCGACAGGGCCCGACAGGGCCCGACAGAGCCCAGTAGAGCCCAACAGAGCCCGACAGAGCCCGATAGAGCCCGACAGAGCCCGACAGAGCCCAGTAGAGCCCGACAGAGCCCGACAGAGCCCGACAGGGCCCGACAGAGCCCGACAGAGCCCAGTAGAGCCCGACAGAGCCCGACAGAGCCCGACAGAGCCCGACAGGGCCCGACAGGGCCCGACAGAGCCCAGTAGAGCCCAACAGAGCCCGACAGGGCCCGACAGAGCCCAGTAGAGCCCGACAGAGCCCGACAGAGCCCGACAGGGCCCGACAGGGCCCAGTAGAGCCCGACAGAGCCCGACAGAGCCCGACAGAGCCCGACAGGGCCCGACAGAGCCCGACAGAGCCCGACAGAGCCCGACAAGGTCCGATAGGGCCCAGTAGAGCCCGACAGAGCCCGACAGAGCCCGACAGAACCCGTCAGAGCCCGACAGAGCCCGACAGAGCCCAGTAGAGCCCAGTAGAGCCCGACAGAGCCCGACAGGGCCCGACAGGGCCCGACAGGGCCCAGTAGAGCCCGACAGAGCCCGACAGGGCCCGACAGGGCCCGACAGGGCCCAGTAGAGCCCGACAGAGCCCGACAGAGCCCGACAGAGCCCGACAGGGCCCAGTAGAGCCCGACAGAGCCCGACAGGGCCCGACAGGGCCCAGTAGAGACCGACAGAGCCCGACAGGGCCCGACAGGGCCCAGTAGAGCCCGACAGAGCCCGACAGAGCCCGACAGAGCCCGACAGGGCCCGACAGAGCATGACAGAGCCCGACAGAGCCGAGTAGAGCCCGACAAAGCCCGACAGGGCCCAGTAGAGCCCGACAGAGCCCGACAGAGCCCAGTAGAGCCCAGTAGAGCCCGACAGAGCCCGACAGAGCCCGACAGAGCCCGACAGGGCCCGACAGGGCCCGACAGAGCCCGACAGAGCACGACAGGGCCCAGTAGAGCCCGACAGAGCCCGACAGAGCCCGACAGAGCCCGACAGAGACCGACAGGGCCCAGTAGAGCCCGACAGAGCCCGACAGAGCCCGACAGAGCCCAGTAGAGCCCAGAAGAGCCCGACAGAGCCCGACAGAGCCCGACAGGGCCCGACAGGGCCCGACAGGGCCCAGTAGAGCCCGACAGAGCCCGACAGGGCCCGACAGGGCCCGACAGGGCCCAGTAGAGCCCGACAGAGCCCGACAGAGCCCGACAGAGCCCGACAGGGCCCGACAGGGCCCGACAGGGCCCAGTAGAGCCCGACAGAGCCCGACAGAGCCCGACAGAGCCTGACAGAGCCCGACAGGGCCCGACAGGGCCCGACAGAGCCCGACAGAGCCCGACAGGGCCGAGTAGAGCCCGACAGAGCCCGACAGAGCCCGACAGAGCCCGACAGGGCCCGACAGGGCCCAGTAGAGCCCGACAGAGCCCGACAGAGCCCGACAGAGCCCGACAGGGCCCAGTAGAGCCCGACAGAGCCCGACAGAGCCCGACAGAGCCCGACAGAGCCCGACAGGACCCGACAGGGCCCGACAGGACCCAGAAGAGCCCGACAGAGCCCGACAGAGCCCGACAGGGCCCGACAGGGCCCGACAGAGCCCGACAGAGCCCGACAGGGCCCGACAGGGCCCGACAGAGCCCAGTAGAGCCCGACAGAGCCCGACAGAGCCCGACAGAGCCCGACAGGGCCCAGTAGAGCCCGACAGAGCCCGACAGAGCCCGACAGAGCCCGACAGGGCCCGACAGAGCCCGACAGGGCCCGACAGAGCCCGACAAGGCCCGACAGGGCCCAGTAGAGCCCGACAGAGCCCGACAGAGCCCGACAGAACCCGTCAGAGCCCGACAGAGCCCGACAGAGCCCGACAGAGCCCAGTAGAGCCCAGTAGAGCCCGACAGAGCCTGACAGAGCCCGACAGAGCCCGACAGGGCCCGACAGGGCCCAGTAGAGCCCGACAGAGCCCGACAGGGCCCGACAGGGCCTGACAGGGCCCAGTAGAGCCCGACAGAGCCCGACAGAGCCCGACAGAGCCCGACAGGGCCCAGTAGAGCCCGACAGAGCCCGACAGGGCCCGACAGGGCCCAGTAGAGCCCGACAGAGCCCGACAGGGCCCGACAGGGCCCAGTAGAGCCCGACAGAGCCCGACAGAGCCCAGTAGAGCCCAGTACAGCCCGACGGGCCACAGAGCCCGACAGGGCCCGACAGGGCCTAGAGCCCGACAGAGCCCGACAGAGCCCGACAGAGCCCGACAGAGCCCGACCGGGCCCGACAGGGCCTGACAGGGCCCAGTACAGACCGACAGAGTCCGACAGAGCCCAGTAGAGCCCAGTAGAGCCCAGTAGAGCCCGACAGATCCCGACAGAGCCCGACAGAGCCCAGTAGAGCCCAGTAGAGCCCGACAGAGCCCGACAGAGCCCGACAGAGCCCGACAGGGCCCGACAGGGCCCAGTAGAGCCCGACAGAGCCCGACAGGGCCCGACAGGGCCCGACAGAGCCCAGTAGAGCCCAACAGAGCCCGACAGAGCCCGATAGAGCCCGACAGAGCCCGACAGAGCCCAGTAGAGCCCGACAGAGCCCGACAGAGCCCGACAGGGCCCGACAGGGCCCGACAGAGCCCAGTAGAGCCCAACAGAGCCCGACAGAGCCCGACAGAGCCCGACAGAGCCCGACAGAGCCCAGTAGAGCCCGACAGAGCCCGACAGAGCCCGACAGAGCCCGACAGGGCCCGACAGAGCCCTACAGAGCCCAGTAGTGCCCGACAGAGCCCGACAGAGCCCGACAGAGCCCGACAGGGCCCGACAGGGCCCGACAGGGCCCAGTAGAGCCCGACAGAGCCCGACAGAGCCCGACAGAGCCTGACAGAGCCCGACAGGGCCCGACAGGGCCCGACAGAGCCCGACAGAGCCCGACAGGGCCCAGTAGAGCCCGACAGAGCCCGACAGAGCCCGACAGAGCCTGACAGAGCCCGACAGGGCCCGACAGGGCCCAGTAGAGCCCGACAGAGCCCGACAGAGCCCGACAGAGCCCGACAGGGCCCGACAGAGCCCGACAGAGCCCGACAGGGCCCGACAGGGCCCGACAGGACCCAGAAGAGCCCGACAGAGCCCGACAGAGCCCGACAGAGCCCGACAGGGCCCGACAGGGCCCGACAGAGCCCAGTAGAGCCCGACAGAGCCCGACAGAGCCCGACAGGGCCCGACAGGGCCCAGTAGAGCCCGACAGAGCCCGACAGAGCCCGACAGAGCCCGACAGGGCCCGACAGAGCCTGACAGAGCCCGACAGAGCCCGACAAGGCCCGACAGGGCCCAGTAGAGCCCGACAGAGCCCGACAGAGCCCGACAGAACCCGTCAGAGCCCGACAGAGCCCGACAGAGCCCAGTAGAGCCCAGTAGAGCCCGACAGAGCCCGACAGAGCCCGACAGGGCCCGACAGGGCCCGACAGGGCCCAGTAGAGCCCGACAGAGCCCGATAGGGCCCGACAGGGCCCGACAGGGTCCAGTAGAGCCCGACAGAGCCCGACAGAGCCCGACAGAGCCCGACAGGGCCCAGTAGAGCCCGACAGAGCCCGACAGGGCCCGACAGGGCCCAGTAGAGCCCGACAGAGCCCAACAGGGCCCGACAGGGCCCAGTAGAGCCCGACAGAGCCCGACACAGCCCGACAGAGCCCGACAGGGCCCGACAGAGCCTGACAGAGCCCGACAGAGCCGAGTAGAGCCCGACAAAGCCCGACAGGGCCCAGTAGAGCCCGACAGAGCCCGACAGGGCCCGACAGGGCCCGACAGAGCCCAGTAGAGCCCAACAGAGCCCGACAGGGCCCGACAGAGCCCAGTAGAGCCCGACAGAGCCCGACAGAGCCCGACAGGGCCCGACAGGGCCCAGTAGAGCCCGACAGAGCCCGACAGAGCCCGACAGAGCCCGACAGGGCCCGACAGAGCCCGACAGAGCCCGACAGAGCCCGACAAGGTCCGATAGGGCCCAGTAGAGCCCGACAGAGCCCGACAGAGCCCGACAGAACCCGTCAGAGCCCGACAGAGCCCGACAGAGCCCAGTAGAGCCCAGTAGAGCCCGACAGAGCCCGACAGGGCCTGACAGGGCCCGACAGGGCCCAGTAGAGCCCGACAGAGCCCGACAGGGCCCGACAGGGCCCGACAGGGCCCAGTAGAGCCCGACAGAGCCCGACAGAGCCCGACAGAGCCCGACAGGGCCCAGTAGAGCCCGACAGAGCCCGACAGGGCCCGACAGGGCCCAGTAGAGACCGACAGAGCCCGACAGGGCCCGACAGGGCCCAGTAGAGCCCGACAGAGCCCGACAGAGCCCGACAGAGCCCGACAGGGCCCGACAGAGCCTGACAGAGCCCGACAGAGCCGAGTAGAGCCCGACAAAGCCCGACAGGGCCCGACAGGGCCCGACAGGGCCCAGTAGAGCCCGACAGAGCCCGACAGAGCCCAGTAGAGCCCAGTAGAGCCCGACAGAGCCCGACAGAGCCCGACAGAGCCCGACAGGGCCCGACAGGGCCCGACAGAGCCCGACAGAGCCCGACAGAGACCGACAGGGCCCAGTAGAGCCCGACAGAGCCCGACAGAGCCCGACAGAGACCGACAGAGACCGACAGGGCCCAGTAGAGCCCGACAGAGCCCGACAGAGCCCGACAGAGCCCAGTAGAGCCCAGAAGAGCCCGACAGAGCCCGACAGAGCCCGACAGGGGCCCGACAGGGCCCGACA
>NW_027017047.1:0-45139 GCF_036013445.1 Caloenas nicobarica
CGCAGGAGTTCAGGGGGACCCAGGAGTGCGGGGGGACCCAGGAGTGCGGGGGGGACCCAGGAGTGTGGGGGGACCCAGGAGTTCGGGGGGACCCAGGAGTGCGGGGGGGTACCCAGGAGTTCAAGGGGGACCCAGGAGTGCGGGGAGGGACCCAGGAGTTCGGGAGGGACCCAGGAGTGCGGGGGGGACCCAGGAGTTCGGAGGGACCCAGGAGTTCGGGGGGACCCAGGAGTTCGGGGGGGACCCAGGAGTGCGGGGGGACCCAGGAGTTCGGGGGGGACCCAGGAGTTCGGGAGGGGACTCAGGAGTGCGGGGGGACCCAGGAGTTCGGGGGGGACCCAGGAGTGCGGGGGGACCCAGGAGTTCGGGGAGGGACCCAGGAGTGCGGGGGGACCCAGGAGTTCGGGGGGGACCCAGGAGTTCGGGGGGACCCAGGAGTGCGGGGGGACCCAGGAGTTCGGGGGGACCCAGGAGTTCAGGGGGACCCAGGAGTGCGGGGGGACCCAGGAGTTCGGGGGGACCCAGGAGTGCGGGGGGGGACCCAGGAGTGCGGGAGGGGACCCAGGAGTTCGGGAGGGACCCAGGAGTTCAGGAGGGACCCAGGAGTTCAGGAGGGACCCAGGAGTGCAGGAGGTGGGACACTGGGGGTGTTGGGGACACCGGGGGGTGTTGGGGTCCCCTCTCACACCCCCTGCCCAGCCCCCCCCAGCGCGGCCGAGGCCCCGGGGGGGCCCGGGGGGGGGTTGGGCGCCGCCGTGTCCTGGGCCGTCACCGGGGTCAGCGCCCTGGGCGCGCGGATCATGGGCCACGGGGGGGGCGCCCCCGCCCCGCCCCCCCGGGCGCCCCCCGACGGACCCGCCGAGGGACCCCCCGAGGGAACCCCCGACGGACCCGCCGAGGGAACCCCCGAGGAAACCCCCGATGGACCCCCCGAGGGAACCCCCGATGGACCCCCCGAGGGAACCCCCGAGGGAACCCCCGAGGGAACCCCCGAGGGAACCCCCGAGGAAACCCCCGAGGGAACCCCCGCCGGGCCCCCCGCCCCCCCGCAAGGTCAGTGGCCCCAAACTCCCCCGGTGTCCCCCCCAACACTGTCCCCCCATTGTCCCCCATATTGTCCCCCCCGCATTGTCCCCACCCCCAACTGTCAACCCGTTGTGTCCCCCCCACTGTCCCCCCACTGTCCCCACCCCCCGCTGTCCCCCATATTGTCCCCCCTGCATTGTCCCCCCCCGCTGTCCCCCGCTGTCCCCATCTCCCGACCCCCCGTTCCGTGTCCCCCCAGAGCCCCCCCCCGCGGAGCGCCCCCTGCAGGACCCCGACGGGTGGGACGACTGGGGCAGCCTGGAGGTGATTTGGGGGGGGGGGCCGCAGCGGGGGAGGGGCACAGCCTGACCCCACGTCCCCCCACTGTGTGTGTCCCCCCCCCAGGACATGGAGCTGCCCCACAGCCCCTCCCCCCCCGCCACGCGGCAGGACGGGGGGGCCGCCCCTCCCCCCGCCCCGGGCGGGGGGGCCGCGGAGGGGGATGGGGGGTGGGGGGTGGGGGGCGAGTGGGGCAGCGAGGACGCCTGGGAGGAGCCGGCGGGAAGCAGGGGCGGGCCCCCCCCCCGACGCCCGGGACCCCAAAGCCCCCGGGACCCCCCAGGGCCCCCCCCGGGCTCGGGGCAGCAGCAGCGGCGCCGGGAGCCGGAGCCCAAACGCCGGGGGGGTCCCCGGGGCCCCCCCAGAGCGGGACCCCAGAAACTGGGGACCCGGAAACTCGACTGAGGGGGCGGGGCCGGGGGGCGGGGCCGGGGGGCGGGGGCGGGCCGGGGGGGCGGGGCCGGGGGCGGGGCAATAAACCCGTTCCCGGGCGGCAGCGCCCCCGTGTGGTGACGGCGGCGAACGGGGCGGTCACGTGGGGAGGGAGGGTGGTCACGTGGGGCGCGTCACGTGGGAGGGCGCGCGGGCATGGCGGCCGCGGAGGAAACGAGCGCCCCCCGGCGGCGGCGGCGGCGGCGGGAGGAGGTTGGGGGACCCAGGAGTTCGGGGGGGGACCCAGGAGTGCGGGGGGGGACCCAGGAGTGCGGGGGGACCCAGGAGTGCGGGGGGGGACCCAGGAGTGCGGGGGGGACCCAGGGGTTCGGGGGGACCCAGGGGTTCGGGGGGACCCAGGAGTGCGGGGGGGACCCAGGAGTTCGGGGGGACCCAGGAGTGCGGGAGGGACCCAGGAGTTCGGGGGGACCCAGGAGTTCGGGGGGACCCAGGAGTTCGGGAGGGACCCAGGAGTTCGGGGGGACCCAGGAGTTCGGGGGGGACCCAGGAGTTCGGGAGGGACCCAGGAGTTCAGGGGGACCCAGGAGTTCGGGGGGGGACCCAGGAGTGCGGGGGGGGACCCAGGAGTGCGGGGGGACCCAGGAGTGCGGGGGGGGACCCAGGAGTGCGGGGGGGACCCAGGGGTTCGGGGGGACCCAGGGGTTCGGGGGGACCCAGGAGTGCGGGGGGGACCCAGGAGTTCGGGGGGACCCAGGAGTGCGGGAGGGACCCAGGAGTTCGGGGGGACCCAGGAGTTCGGGGGGGACCCAGGAGTTCGGGAGGGACCCAGGAGTTCGGGGGGACCCAGGAGTTCGGGGGGGGACCCAGGAGTTCGAGGGGGACCCAGGAGTTCGGGAGGGACCCAGGAGTTCGGGGGGGACCCAGGAGTTCGGGAGGGACCCAGGAGTTCGGGAGGGGACCCAGGAGTTCGGGGCGACCCAGGAGTTCGGGGAGGGACCCAGGAGTTCGGGAGGGACCCAGGAGTTCGGGGAGGGACCCAGGAGCTCGGGAGGGGACCCAAGAGTTCGGGAGGGACCCAGGAGTTCGGGGCGACCCAGGAGTTCGGGAGGGACCCAGGAGTCCGGGGGGGGACACAGGAGTTCGGGGGGACCCAGGAGTTCGGGGGGGACCCAGGAGTTCGGGGAGGGACTCAGGAGTTCGGGGAGGGACTCAGGAGTTCGGGAGGGACCCAGGAGCTCGGGAGGGGTCCCAGGAGTTCGGGGGGGACCCAGGAGTTCGGGGGGGGACCCAGGAGTTCGGGAGGGACCCAGGAGTTCGGGAGGGGACCCAGGCGTCCGGGGGGTCCCCACGCGTGTCCGTGTCCCCCAGGATCCCACCGTGTCCCTGTCCCGCACCCTGAGCTACGTCCTGCGCCACGGGGCCGAGGCCGTGGGGCTGCCCATGGGGCCGGGTGCGTGCGGCCCCAGCTGCCCCCGGGGCCCCCAAAATGCCCCCGGGGCCCGTGACGGTGCTTTCGGGGGGCAGATGGGGGTTTGGGCGTGTTCTGGGGCTGCAGTTTGGGTGCGTTTGGGCGTATTTTGGGTGTATTTTTGGGGTGTATTTTGGGTGTATTTTGGGTGGGTTTGGGTATACTTGGGGTGATTTTGGGGTGATATTGGCTGGTTTTGGCGCAGACGGGTTCGTGGACCTGCAGGACCTGCTGTCGCTGCCCCCGTTCTCGGGGTCGTTATTTTGGGTGTAATTTGGCTGGTTTTGGCGCAGACGGGTTTGTGGACCTGCGGGACCTGCTGTCGCTGCCCCCGTTCTCGGGGTCGTTATTTTGGGTGTAATTGGGCTGGTTTTGGCGCAGACGGGTTTGTGGACCTGCAGGATCTCCTGCCTCTCCCCCTGTTCTCAGGGGTGTATTTGGGGTGTATTTTGGGTGTAATTGGGCTGGTTTTGGCGCAGACGGGTTCGTGGACCTGCAGGACCTGCTGTCGCTGCCCCCGTTCTCGGGGTCGTTATTTTGGGTGTAATTGGGCTGGTTTTGGCGCAGACGGGTTCGTGGACCTGCAGGATCTCCTGTCCCCGCCCCTGTTCTCGGGGTCGTTATTTTGGGTGTAATCGGGCTGGTTTTGGCGCAGACGGGTTCGTGGACCTGCGGGACCTGCTGTCCCTGCCCCCGTTCTCGGGGTCGTTATTTTGGGTGTAATTGGGCTGGTTTTGGCGCAGACGGGTTTGTGGACCTGCGGGACCTGCTGTCGCTGCCCCCGTTCTCGGGGTCGTTATTTTGGGTGTAATTGGGCTGGTTTTGGCGCAGACGGGTTCGTGGACCTGCGGGACCTGCTGTTGCTGCCCCCGTTCTCGGGGTCGTTATTTTGGGTGTAATTGGGCTGGTTTTGGTGCAGACGGGTTCGTGGAGCTGCGGGACCTGCTGTCGCTGCCCCTGTTCTCGGGGGTCTCGGAGCCCGACGTGCGCCGGGTGGTCCTGGGGGACCCCAAGGGCCGGTTCCAGCTGCGCCCCCACCCGCCCGGGCTCCGCGCCAACCAGGGGCACTCGCTGCCGGTGCGGGGGGCGGGGGGTCGAGCCGGGGAGGGGGTCGGGGGTCCCGGGGGGGCTGGGGGTCCCGGGGAGGGGACTGGGGGTCCCGGGGGGGTTGGGGGTCCCGGGGGGGTTGGGGGTCCCGGGGGTGCTTTGGGGTGTATTCTGGGGGGGTTTGAGGGTGTGTTTTGGGGCATATTGAGTGGTTTGGGGGCATATTTTGGGGTGTGTCGGGCCGTATTTTGGGGTGGCTCGGGGGTGTATTCGGGTGGGTTTGGGGGTGGGTTTGGGTGTATTTCGGGGTGTATTTTGGTGTGTCTTGGGGCATATTTGGGTGCGTTTGGGTGTATTTTGGGGTGTTTTGGGGGTGTTTTTCGGGTGTGTTTGGGTGTGTCTCGGGGGTGTGTTTTGGGGTGGTTTCAGGGTATGTTTTGGGTGTATTTGGGTGTATTTTGGGGCGTCTTGGGGTGGTTTTAGGGTGTATTTGGGTGTATTTTGGGTTGTCGCGGGGTATATTTTCGGGTGTGTTTTGCTGTGTTTCGGGGTGGTTTTGGGTGCATTTTGGGGCGTTTCGGGGTGTGTTTCAGGGTATATTTTGGGGTGTATTTTGGGGTGGGTTGTGGGTGGTTTTGGGGTGTTTTGGGGTGTGTTTCAGGGTGTATTTTGGGGTGTTTTGGGGTGTATTTCGGGGTGTCTCGGGGTGTGTTTCAGGGTGTATTTTGGGGTGGTTTTTGGGTGTATTTCGGGGTGTTTTTTGGGCGTTTTGGGGTGTCTCAGGGTGTGTTTCAGGGTATATTTCGGGGCGTTTTGGGGTGTATTTCGGGGTGGTTTTGGGGTGTGTTTCGGGGCGTTTCGGGGTGTGTTTCAGGGTATATTTTGGGGTGTTTTGGGGTGTGTTTCAGGGTGTATTTTGGGGTGTTTTTTGGGCGTTTCGGGGTGTGTTTCAGGGTATGTTTCGGGGCGTTTTGGGGTGGTTTTGGGGTGTATTTCGGGGTGGTTTTGGGGTGGTTTTGGGGTGTGTTTTGGGGTGGTTTTTGGGTGGTTTCGGGGTGTGTTTCGGGGCGTTTCGGGGTATATTTTGGGGTGTTTTGGGGTGGTTTCGGGGCGTTTCGGGGCGTCTCGCGGCGCGTCGGGCCAGCGTGGGCGCTGCAGGTGCCGCGGCTGGCGCTGACCGCGCTGCGCGCCCCCCCCGCGCTGCCCCCCACCCTCGCCCACGGGACGCGGCGCCGCCTGCTGGGCCCGATCCTGGCGGGGGGGCTGCGCCCCTGCGGCCGGAACCACATTCACCTGGCGGGGGGGCTGCCCGGGGACCCCGGCGTGCGCAGCGGTGAGCAACCGGAACCGGAACCGGGGAGACCCCCCAACCCCCCCACCCCAGAACCCCCCGATCCCCAACCCGGGGGGACCCACGGCCGGGTGCGACACCCCCAGTTCCGACACCCCCAATTCCGACACCAGGGATGAGGCCGGACTCAGAAATCGCCATTTTCATCGATGGCCCCCGGGCGCTGGAGGGTGAGGGGGGGACCCAGGCGTCCGGGGGGACCCAGGAGTTCGGGGGGTTGGGGGGGTGGAACCAAAGTTCCGGGGGCAAAAAGGTAAAGAATTGGGAGGGGGAAGGACCAAAACTTGGGGGGAACCAAAGTTCAGGGTCACAGCCTCAGGGTGGGAAGGTAAACAAGGGGACACTGGGCGGAGGCGGGGGGGGGGTCCCAGTTAGACCTGGGGGACCCAGGAGTTCGGGAGGACCCAGGAGTTCGGGAGGGACCCAGGAGTCCGGGGGGACCCAGGAGATTGGGAGGGACCCAGGAGTTTGGGAGGGACCCAGGAGTTCGGGGGGACCCAGGAGTCCGGGGGGGGACCCAGGCGTCCTGGTGACCCCGCAGTGTCTGTCCCCCCCAGACGGGATCCCCTTTTTCCGCTCGGCCAATGGGGTGATCCTGACGCCGGGGGACGCGGACGGGCGGCTCCCCCCGAAATACTTCCTGAGGGTCCTGCAGCTGCGGCCGTACCGTGAGTGGGGACCCAGGAGTTCGGGGGGGACCCAGGCGTTCGGGAGACCCAGGCATTCTGGGGACCCAGGCGTTCGGGGGACCCAGGAGTTCGGGGGGGACCCAGGCATTGTGGGGACCCAGGCGTTCTGGGGACCCAGGCGTTCGGGGGGGACCCAGGCGTTCGGGGGACCCAGGCGTTCGGGAGACCCAGGCATTCTGGGGACCCAGGCGTTCTGGGGACCCAGGAGTTCGGGGGGGACCCAGGCATTGTGGGGACCCAGGCGTTCTGGGGACCCAGGCGTTCTGGGGACCCAGGAGTTCGGGAGGGACCCAGGCGTTCTGGGGACCCAGGCGTTCGGGAGACCCAGGCAGCATCCAAGCCGCCCCCCCAGCCCCGTTTCCATGGGAACAGCCGCTTTATTCTCTTTTTTTACCCCCAGGGTGTCTCCTCCCGTTGGACAAAACCCCTGAAAATGGCCCCAAAAGCGCCGATGAGCCCCCGTGACCCCCCCGTGCTGGCTCCACCCCAAGGGGCGGGGCTTCTCTTGGGGGCGTGGCCTGCCGAGGCTCCGCCCCCGCTGATGCTAAAGCAGCCGCTGCACCATTGATGCCAAATGTCGCCGTTTTACCCCCAAATTGGAGCCGATGGGCAAAATGACGTGGCCACGCCCATCGGCCACGCCCCCTCATTACCCGCGCTGTTAATTAAACGCCGTCACTTGTGTCTGGTCTCCAGCTGCTGTTACAGAAAATGAGGGAGGGGGTGGGGCCTTTGCTGGCTCCACCCCAAACGGGCGGGGCTTCGGTTGGGGGTGTGGCCTGTCGAGGCTCCGCCCCCTCGGCTGACGCAGCGTCAACACCAAATGTCGCCGTTTTACCCCCAAAATCGGCTCGAACGGGGAAATTTTGAGGCCACGCCCACTCTGGCCACACCCACCCCCCTCTAATTACCCCCCAGCTGATAATTAAACACGCTCACCTGGTTTATTACAGATGGGGGGTGGGGAGGGGCTTGCGGTGGCTCCGCCCCCAGAGGGGGCGGGGCTGCGAGTGTGGGCATGGCTGCGAGTGTGGGCGTGGCCCTTCAAGGCTCCGCCTCCTCATGGGGGGGGTTGGTGTGTGTGGGGAAAACCCAATAACGGGGGGGGGGACACCCCAAACCAACCGATAACCGTGGGCGGGGCCGTGGGCGGGGCCTGGCTGTGGGCAGGGCCGGGGGCGGGGCCGGGTCAGAGCGGCTCGGGCCCCCCCGTGAGCTGCTGCAGCAGCTGCTGGTCCAGCGGCCGCCCCGGTCGCCGCCCCCCCAGGCACAGGAACCCCCCCAGGAACTGGTGCAGCAGCCAGCAGGGGGCGCTGCGCAGGGTCAGCGCCAGCGTCACCTCCCCCTCCAGCTCCAGCGTCACCTGCAGGGGGCGCACAGGGGTCAGCGGACCCGGGAGTGCGGGGGGACCCGGGAGTGCGGGGGGGACCCAGGAGTTGGGGGAGGGACCCAGGAGTTGGGGGAGGGACCCAGGAGTTCGGGGGGACCCAGGAGTGCGGGGGGACCCAGGAGTGCAGGGGGGACCCAGGAGTTCGGGAGGGACCCGGGAGTTCGAGGGGGACCCGGGAGTTCGGGAGGGACCCAGGAGTTCGGGAGGGACCCAGGAGCTCAGGAGGGGACCCAGGAGTTCGGGAGGGGACCCAGGAGTTCGGGAGGGGACCCAGGAGTTCGGGAGGGGACCCAGGAGTTCGGGAGGGACCCAGGAGTGCGGGAGGGGACCCAGGAGTTCGGGAGGGGACCCAGGAGTTCGGGAGGGACCCAGGAGTGCGGGGGGGACCCGGGAGTTCGGGGGGGACCCAGGAGTTCAGGGGGACCCGGGAGTTTGGGGGGGGTCCCAGGAGTTCGGGGAGGGACCCGGGAGTGCATGGAGGGGACCCAGGTGTCCGGGGGGGACCCAGGAGTTCGGGAGGGACCCGGGAGTTCGGGGAGGGACCCGGGAGTTCGGGGGGGACCCGGGAGTTCGGGGGGGGACCTGGAAGTGTGGGGAGGGACCCAGGAGTCCGGGGGGACGCAGTTGTCACGTCCCAGTCC
This sequence comes from Caloenas nicobarica, assembly GCF_036013445.1. NCBI lineage: Eukaryota > Metazoa > Chordata > Aves > Columbiformes > Columbidae > Caloenas > Caloenas nicobarica. The sequence continues at coordinate 8,345 of NW_027017047.1, forward strand.
CTCCCAGTGCTCCCAGTACCTGCTGGCTGTCCCAGTTCACGTTCCACTGGCGCAGGTCGCTGTAGCGCCAGGCGCGGGTGACGGAGCCGCCGGGATCCAAGCGGAGCAACTGGGACGGGCCGACGCCCAGAACCTCGTCCCGGCGCCCGCCCTTGAACCTGCGCGGAAATGGAGCCGGACGCCTGGGTCCCCCCGAACGCCTGGGTCCCCCCTGAACGCCTAGGTCCCCCCCAAACGCCTGGGTCCCCCCCAAACTCCTGGGTCCCTCCCGAACTCCTGGGTCCCTCCCGAACTCCTGGGTCCCCCCCGGACGCCTGGGTCCCCCGGACGCCTGGGTCCCCTCCCGAGCTCCTGGGTCCCCCCCGAACTCCTGGGTCCCCCCTGAACGCCTGGGTCCCCTCCCGAACTCCTGGGTCCCCCCCGAACTCCTGGGTCCCCCCTGAACGCCTGGGTCCCCTCCCGAACTCCTGGGTCCCCTCCCGAACTCCTGGGTCCCCCCCGAACTCCTGGGTCCCCCCCGAACGCCTGGGTCCCTCCCGAACTCCTGGGTCCCCTCCCAAACGCCTGGGTCCCTCCCGAACTCCTGGGTCCCCTCCCGAACTCCTGGGTCCCCCCCGAACTCCTGGGTCCCCCCTGAACGCCTGGGTCCCCTCCCGAACTCCTGGGTCCCCTCCCGAACTCCTGGGTCCCCCCCGAACGCCTGGGTCCCCTCCCGAACTCCTGGGTCCCCCCCGAACTCCTGGGTCCCCCCTGAAATCCTGGGTCCCCCCGAACTCCTGGGTCCCCCCGAACTCCTGGGTCCCCCCTGAAATCCTGGGTCCCCCCGAACGCCTGGGTCCCCCCTGAACGCCTGGGTCCCCCCGAACTCCTGGGTCCCTCCCGGACGCCTGGGTCCCTCCCGGACGCCTGGGTCCCCCCGAACGCCTGGGTCCCTCCCGGACGCCTGGGTCCCTCCCGGACGCCTGGGTCCCCCCCGAGGTGAGGGAAGAGCCCCAGCTCCCCCCAGTTCCCCCCGGTTCCCCCGGGCCCCCGGTACCTGACGAGGAAATAGGCGAGGCCGAAGCCCGGAAGTGCCCGCCAGGCCTCCAGGAAGCGCAGCCGGGCCTGGTCCCGCGACAGCGCCCCCAGGCGGTGGAGGACCTCGAGGATGCGGGGAACCAGCTGCGGAGGGGAGAACGCGGGGAAATGGGGAACTGGGGGGGCTGGAGAAAATGGGGGGGCTGGAGAAAATGGGGGGAACGGGGAAAATGGGGAAATGGGGGGGCTGGAGAAAATGGGGGGGCTGGAGAAAATGGGGGGAACGGGGAAAATGGGGAAATGGGGGGGCTGGAGAAAATGGGGAAATGGGGGAACTGGGGAAATGGGGGGGCTGCAGAAAACGGGGGGGCTGGAGAAAACGGGGGGAACGGGGAAATGGGGAACTGGGGGGGCTGGAGAAAATCGGGGGGCTGGAGAAAATGGGGGGAACGGGGAAATGGGGAACTGGGGGAAATGGGGGGGCTGGAGAAAATGGGGAACTGGGGGGGCTGGAGAAAATGGGGGGAACGGGGAAAATGGGGAAATGGGGGGGCTGAAGAAAACGGGGGGAACGGGGAAATGGGGAAATGGGGGAAATGGGGGGGCTGGAGAAAATGGGGAACTGGGGGGGCTGGAGAAAATGGGGAGAACAGGGAAATGGGGGGAACGGGGAAATGGGGGGGCTGGAGAAAATGGGGGGCTGGAGAAAACGGGGAAATGGGGAAATGGGGAAATGGGCAAACTGGGGGGGCTGGAGAAAATGGGGGGAATGGGGAAAATGGGGGGAACGGGGGGGTTGGAGAAAATGGGGGGAATGGGGAAATGGGGGAAATGGGGGGGCTGGAGAAAATGGGGGAAATGGGGAAATGGGGGAAATGGGGGGGCTGGAGAAAATGGGGGGAACGGGGGGGTTGGAGAAAATGGGGGGAATGGGGGGAACTGGGGAAATGGGGGAAATGGGGGGACTGGGGGGGTTACTGGTCCCCCCCGCCCCCACCTGCTTCTCGCGGCCTTTCCGCAGCAGCCGGGGCGGCAGCAGCGCCCGGGGGTCGGGGGGGGGCGGGGCGGGGCCGTCCGGGGGGGGCGGGGCCGCGGCGGCGCCCCCCAGCAGCGCCAGCACCCCCCGCACCCCCGGCCCGAACTCGGGGTCCCCCAGCGAGCGGCCGCGCGACGCCAGACGGAGCCCGGTGACCCAGCGGGCGTACTGGGGGGGCTGCGGGGGACGGGGCGGCGGGGCCGTTCCAGACACCCCCCGAAAACCCAAAACCCCCCAGACACCCCCCGAAAACCCAAAACCCCCCAGAGACCCCCCGAAAACCCAGAGACCCCCCCCGAAAACCCAGAGACCCCCCAGAGACCCCCCAAAAACCCAGAGACCCCCCCCAAAAACCCAAAACCCCAGACACCCCCCGAAAACCCAGAGACCCCCCAGAGACCCCCCAAAAACCCAGAAAACCCCCCCGAAAACCCAAAACCCCAGACACCCCCCGAAAACCCAGAGACCCCCCCGGAGCCCCCCCGAAAACCCAGACACCCCCCAGAGACCCCCCGAAAACCCAAAACTCCCCGAAAACCCAGAGACCCCCCAGAGACCCCCCGAAAACCCAGAGACCCCCCCGAAAACCCAGAAACCCCCCAAAAACCCAGAGACCCCCCCGGAGACCCCCCCGAAAACCCAGAGACCCCCCAGAGACCCCCCAAAAACCCAGAAAACCCCCCAAAAACCCAAAACCCCCCCAAAAACCCAAAACCCCAGAGACCCCCCCAAAAACCCAGAAACCCCCTGAAAACCCAAACCCCCCCCGAAAACCCAAAACCCCCCCGGAGACCCCCCAAAAACCCAGAAACCCCCCCAAAAAACCCAGAAACCTCCACAAACCCCCCATAAAACCCCAGAAACCCCCCTGAAAACCCCAAAACCCCCAGAAAACCCTCAGAAACCCCCCCAAAACCCCCAGAAACCCCCGAAAAAAAACCCCCAAAATCCCCAGAAACCCCCCTGAAAACCCAGAAACCCCCAGAAACCCCCCTGAAAACCCCAGAAACCCCCCAAAAATCCCAGAAAACCCCAGAAACCCCCCTGAAAACTCAGAAAACCCCCTGAAACCCCCCCAAAAACCCCAGAAACCCTTCGGAAAACCCCGGAAACCCCCCAGAAAGCCCTCAGAACCCCCATAAAAAACCCCCCGAAAACCCAGAAAACCCCCAGAAAATCCCCCAAAAACTCAGAAACCCCCAGGACCCCCCAGCGCCGCCCCCCGGACACCCCGAGCCCACCTGGGGACGCCCACAAATCCCGTTTGGGTCCCCCCAAAACCCCCAAATCGTTGTACTGGGGGGGCAGGGGGACCCCAAACCCCCCTGGGGACCCCAGACCCCCCCAGACCCCTGGACCCCCCAGGCCCCCCAAACCCCCCCCGGCCCCCCCGGGCCCCCCCGGGCCCCCGACCCACGTCGCAGCAGCGCAGCTGGATCTCGCTCATCCCGGCCGGAGCCGCCACCAGGAGTTTGATCCCGAACCGCTGGGAGCCGACGTCCACATCGGGGGTGACGTCACAGCCTGGGGGACCCAGGCGTCCGGGAGGGACCCAGGAGTGCGGGGGGACCCAGGAGTGCGGGGGGAACCCAAGTGTCACGGAGGGACCCAGGAGTGCGGGGGGACCCAGGAGTGCGGGAGGGACCCAGGAGTGCGGGGGGACCCAGGAGTTCGGGGGGACCCAGGAGTGCGGGAGGGACCCAGGAGTTCGGGGGGACCCAGGAGTTCGGGGGGACCCAGGCATGCAGGGGGACCCAGCAGTTCAGGAGGGACCCAGGAGTTCGGGGGGACCCAGGAGTTCGGGCACAGCAGGTGGGTCCCTCCCAGGCAGCCAAGGGCTAATTAATCACCCGCTAATTACCCGCAGCTGCCACTAATGAGGCTCCAACCGTCCCCACCCGCACCTGCAGGATTGTTCCAAGCCCCACTCCGGGGACCCAGGAGTTCGGGGGGACCCAGGAGTTTGGAGGGACCCAGGAGTTCGGAGGGACCCAGGAGTGCGGGGGGAACCCAAGTGTCAGGGAGGGACCCAGGAGTGCGGGAGGGACCCAGGAGTTCGGGGGACCCAGGAATGCGGGAGGGACCCAGGAGTGCGGGGGGACCCAGGCATGCAGGGGGACCCAGGAGTTCGGGGGGACCCAGGAGTTCGGGACGGACCCGAGAGTCTGGGGGGACCCGGGGCACTTGGGGGTCCCGGGGGGTCCCGCGGGTCTCACCCCTGAGGTTGAGCTCCTGGGGGGGCTCCCCCGGGCTGGGGGGGCTGCGTCCGTACGACAGCGACGTCCCCTTGAGCGTCACCCAGGCCGGACGGAACCCCCGCAGGGTCAGCTTGCGGGGCCTGGGGGGACCCAGGCGTCCGGGAGGGACCCAGGCGTCCGGGCCCCACCCCCCACCTCACACATCACCCAGGGACCCAGGCGTCCGGGCGGACCCAGGCGTCCGGGGGTACCTGTAGATCTCCAGCTCCTCCGCCAGTTCGGGGACGGCCGTGAGCTCCTCCTGGGGACACCGTCCCAGTGACTCCCAGTATGGTCGAGGAGTCCCCCCAGTGCCCCCCAGTCCCCCCCACTGCCCTCCCAGTTCCCTCCCAGTTCCCACCCAGTCCCCCCCACTGCCCTCCCAGTTCCCCCCCAGTTCCCTCCCAGTCCCCCCCAGTTCCCCCCCAGTTCCCTCCCAGTCCCCCCAGTTCCCCCCCAGTCCCTCCCAGTTCCCTTCCAGTCCTCCCAGTTCCCCCCCAGTTCCCTCCCAGTTCCCCCCCAGTCCCTCCCAGTTCCCCCCCAGTTCCCCCCCAGTTCCCTCCCAGTTCCCCCCCAGTCCCCCCAGTCCCCCCAGTCCCTCCCAGTTCCCCCCAGTTCCCCCCCAGTCCCTCCCAGTCCCCCCAGTTCCCTCCCAGTTCCTCCCAGTTCCCCCCCAGTCCCCTCAGTTCCCTCCCAGTTCCCCCCCAGTCCCCCCAGTTCCCTCCCAGTCCCCCAGTTCCCCCCCAGTTCCCCCCCAGTCCCCCCAGTCCCCCCCCAGTCCCCCCAGTTCCCTCCCAGTTCCTCCCAGTTCCCCCCCAGTCCCTCCCAGTCCCCCCAGTTCCCTCCCAGTTCCTCCCAGTTCCCCCCCAGTCCCCCCAGTTCCTCCCAGTCCCTCCCAGTCCCCCCAGTTCCCTCCCAGTTCCTCCCAGTTCCCCCCCAGTCCCTCCCAGTCCCCCAGTTCCCTCCCAGTTCCTCCCAGTTCCCTCCCAGTCCCTCCCAGTTCCTCCCAGTTCCCCCCCAGTCCCTCCCAGTCCCCCCCCAGTCCCTCCCAGTTCCCCCCCAGTTCCCCCCCAGTCCCTCCCAGTTCCCCCCAGTCCCCCCAGTCCCTCCCAGACTCACCAGTGGCCCGGGGGCCGGGGTGTCCCCCCCCAGCGTCAGCTCCAGTTTCCGGAGGGCGGAGTCCAGGTCGTCCGTGGCCCCGCCCCCCCCGGCCCCGCCCGGCCCCGCCCGGTCCCCGAGCTCATCGATGTGGTACTGGGGGCAATGGGGAGACTGGGGGTGACTGGGGGCAATGGGGGGACTGGGGGTGACTGGGGGCAATGGGGGGACTGGGGAGACTGGGGGGAATGGGGAGACTGGGGGTGACTGGGGGCAATGGGGAGACTGGGGAGACTGGGGGGAATGGGGAGACTGGGGGTAACCGGGGGGAATGGGGAGACTGGGGGCAATGGGGGGACTGGGGAGACTGGGGGCAATGGGGAGACTGGGGGTGACTGGGGGCAATGGGGAGACTGGGGAGACTGGGGGGAATGGGGAGACTGGGGGTAACCGGGGGGAATGGGGGGAATGGGGGTAACTGGGGGGAATGGGGAGACTGGGGAGACTGGGGGCAATGGGGGGACTGGGGAGACTGGGGGTGACTGGGGGCAATGGGGGGACTGGGGAGACTGGGGAAGAAATGGGGATCTGGGGGTCCCGGGTGGGTCTGGGGGGGTTTGGGGGGCTGGGGGATCCCATGGGGGGTGTGGGGGTCCCCGGGCTGGGGGGTTTGGGCTGTTTTGGGGTGTATTCTGGGGTGTATTTTGGGCTGTATTTCGGGGTGTGTTCCCGGTTGGGAACAGCAGCGCCTCCCCTGGGGTCCGGGGGGTTTGGGGTGTCTGTGGGTCCCAGGGGGGTTTGGGGGACCCCATGCGGGGCTGGGGGTCCCCAGGCCGTGTTTCGGGCTGTTTCGGGCTGTATTTCGGGCTGTGTTTGGGGGCATTTTGCCAGTGCTGGTACCTGCAGGGCTGCGAACAGCAGCGCCTCCTCCTCGGTGCAGTCGAGCTCGTCCCCCAGCAGCGCCCAGCGGGTCTGTTCATAGAGCAGGGACAGGCGGGGGGCGTCCAGCTGGGGGCGCGGGGACGTCAGGGACAGCGGGGGGACACGGGGACACGGGGGGACAGGGGGACATGGGGACAGGGGGACACGGGGGGGACAGGGGGACACGGGGGACAGGGGGACATGGGGGGACACGGGGACACGGGGGGGACAGGGGGACACGGAGGGACAGGGGGACACGGGTGGGACAGGGGGACATGGGGGGGACAGGGGGACACGGGGGGCGTCCAGCTGGGGGCACGGGGACGTCAGGGACAGCGGGGGGACACGGGGACACGGGGGGGACAGGGGGACATGGGGGGACAGGGGGGACACAGGGACAGGGGGACACGGGGGGGACAGGGGGGACACGGGGGGACAGGGGGACACAGGGACAGGGGGACACAGGGACAGGGGGACACGGGGGGACAGGGGGGACACGGGGGGACAGGGGGACACAGGGACAGGGGGACACGGGGGGGACAGGGGGACAGGGGGACACGGGGGGACAGGGGGACACGGGGGGGACAGGGAGACACAGGGGGGGACAGGGAGACACAGGGGGCGCCCAGCTGGGGCAGGGGACAGGGGGACATCAGGACACCAGGGACACCAGGGGGACAGGGGGACATCAGAAACACCGGGGGGACATGGGGACATGAGGGGACAGAAAGGATGTCGGGGGACACAGGGACATGGGGGGCGTCCAGCTGGGAGAGGGGACAGGGAACAGGGGGACGTGGGGACAGGGGGACATCAGAAACACCAGCGGGACATGGGGACATGAGGGGACAGAAAGGATGTTGGGGGACACGGGGACAGACACGGGGACAGACACGGGGACAGACACAGGGACGGACATGGGGACAGACACGGGGACGGACACGGGGACAGACATGGGGACGGACACGGGGGACATGAGTGGACACAGGGGGGCTGTGGGTGCCTGGGGGGGTCAGCCAGGGGTCACCTGCGGGTCAAGGTCAAGGTGACAGTGGAACTTGAAGCGCAGCAGCAGCTCCGCGTCGTCCCCCACGTCCTGTTCCAGCAGCGACAGCCACGCGTCCAGCCACCTGCAGGGGGCGCGCTCAGCCCCGCCCCCGGCCCCGCCCCCTTCCCAGAGGTCCCGCCCCCATTTCCCAGAGCCCCCAAATCACCCCTGGCCCCGCCCCACCCCCATGGCCCCGCCCCCAAATCACCCCGGCCCCGCCCCACCCCCAACGGCCCCACCCCATTTCCCTGAGGCCCCGCCCCCATTTCCCTGAGGCCCCGCCCCAAATTATCCACGGCCCCGCCCCCACCCCATGGCCCCACCCCATGTGCCCTCAAGGCCCCGCCCCCATTTCCCTGAGGCCCCGCCCCAAATTATCAACGGCCCCGCCCCATGGCCCCACCCCATGTGCCCTCAAGGCCCCGCCCCCATTTCACTGAGGCCCCGCCCCAAATTATCAACGGCCCCGCCCCCACCCCACAGCCCTGCCCCATGTGCCCTCGAGGCCCCGCCCCCATGTCCATGAGACCCCGCCCCATTTCCCGGAGGCCCCGCCCCATTTCCCGGAGGCCCCGCCCCATTTCCCGGAGGCCCCACCCCCGCCCCTCCCCCTACCGCGCGTGCAGTTGGGCCCTGCGCAGCAGGGGGTTCCCGCGGGGGGGGCGGGGGGGCACAAGGGGGCCCATCCCCCCCCTCGGCGCCAGCAGCGCGCGCTGACACTCGGGGGGCAGCGGGGGGAGGGGCCCCGGTGGCTCGTCACCTGCGGGGGGAGGGGCGGGGGGCGGGGGGGGTTGGGACCTGGATGGGAGGGGTTTTTGGGGGGAGGGGTGTCCAGCCCCTCCCCCCACGCCCCCCGCCCCTCCCCCTCACCTGGCGGCAGCCGCACGTGCGTCAGGTCGAAGTGCGGGGGTGGGGGAGGGGTCGCGCCCTTCCGCCCCTCCCCCCCGGCCCCTCCCCCTCCTCGGGCCGCAGCAGCGACAGCTCCTCGGGGAACCGGATCCCTGCCCCCCCGGAAGTGACGTCACTGGGGGACCCGGGACCCCCCGGTGTCCCCCCGGTGTCCCCCCGTCCCCCCAGCCGTGACCGGCCCGTGTCACCACGTGGGGCTCCAATGACCCCCCCGAGACCCCCAATAACCCCCCAGTGACTCCCCCAGTGCCCCCCAGCAGGTGACCGGCCTGTGTCACCCCCAGTGTCACCGTCCCCCTGAACATGACCTTGACCCTGGACCGCAGCCCCGGTGACCCCCAGTGACCCCCCCAGTGTCCCCCCAAGCAGGGGTTGGCCTGTGTCACCCCCAGTGTCACCGTCCCCCTGAACATGACCTTGACCCTGGAGACCCCCAGTGACCCCCCCAGTGTCCTCCCAAGCAGGGGTTGGCCTGTGTCAGCCCCTGTGTCACCGTCCCCGCAAATGTCACCCTGACCCTGAACCGCAGCCCCAGTAACCCCCAGCGACCCCCACATTGTCCCCCCCAGCAGGTGACCGGCCTGTGTCACCGCCAGTGTCCCCCTCCCTGCAAACGTGACCTTGACCCTGAACCGCAGCCAGTCCAGCAGCCGCAGCCCCAGTGACCCCGGTGACCCCCGGTGACCCCCCCAGCGCCCCCGGTGCGTACCCAGCAGGTGACAGGCGTGCGCCACCACGTGTGTCACGGTCCCCGCGAACGTCACCCGCAGCCGCAGGCAGAGCCGGTTCGGGAGCCGCAGCCGCAGCGGCCGCAGGCGCGACAGGAACCGCAGCCGCGCGTCCCCCCCGACCCCCAGCGCGTCCAGGGTGGCCCCCGGGCGCAGGAGCCACCGGCGGCGCCGCGGCCACCACAGCGCGTGGGCCGACCAGTCCCGGCGGCGGCCTGGGGCACTGGGGTTACTGGGAGCACTGGGAGGGTGGGTATGGGGGGGTCACGGGGGGCTCTGGGGTGTCACTGATGCCACCACAGCGCGTGGGCCGACCAGTCCCGGCGGCGGCCCGCGGAACTGGGGCTACTGGGAGCACTGGGAGGGGGGTTATGGGGGAGTACAGGGGGTTATAGGGGTCATGGGGGGCTCCGGGGTGTCACTGATGCCACCGCAGAGCATGGTCTGACCAGTCCCGGCGGCGGCCTGCGGAACTGGGGCTACTGGGAGCACTGGGAGGAGTTGGGGTTGTCTGGGGGTGATCTGGGGGGTTACCAGAGGGTTATGGGGGGTTAATGGGGGGCTATGGGGGCCATTGGGTGCTAAGGGGGCCCCACCAACTCCCAAACCACAGGGGGGGGCACAGGGGGGACCCAGGCGTCCGGGTGCCCCCCCGCCCGGGTTATTTATATCCTGCGGTTCCTTTTATCGCCCCGGCCAGGGGGACACGGGGAGGACACGGAAGTGGGGACCCTCTGGGCCCCCCGATAAGGGCTGGGCCAGATCCTGCCCCTCCCCCCACTGCCACTCAGCAGCGCGTGATGCGTGATGTGGGGCCCGAACGCCTGGGTTCCTCCTTATGGGATCTAGAGATGTGGGGTCCGGACGCCTGGGTCCCTCCCCATGGGACCTGGAGATGTGGGGCCCGGACGCCTGGGTCCCTCCCCATGGGACCTGGAGATGTGGGGCCCGAACGCCTGGGTTCCTCCTTATGGGATCTAGAGATGTGGGGTCCGGAGGCCTGGGTCCCTCCCCATGGGACCTGGAGATGTGGGGCCCGGACGCCTGGGTCCCTCCCCATGGGACCTGGAGATGTGGGGCCCGGACGCCTGGGTCCCGCCGTGGGTCACTCACCGATGGTTTCCACGATTTGGAGCATGAGGCCACCGATGTGCAGATCTCCGGTGACGCGGAGGGCGAGGGTCTGGGTGGGCGCCGTGGGTCCCGCCGTGGGGCCGGGGGGATCCGTGGGGCCGGGGGGATCCATGGGGCAGGGCTGCCCCACGGCGTCATCCTCCTCCACCTCCACGTGCAGCTCAAAGGAGCCGTCGATGGTTTCCCCGCTCGCTGTCTTCAGCCCCGACATCACCCGGACGCCTGGGTTCCTCTGCCCGGACGCCTGGGTCCCCTTCCCGCCGCGCGCCCGGACGCCTGGGTCCCCTTCCCGCCCCGCCCCACAGGGGGAAGTGGGGCCCCGGACGCCTGGGTTCACCCCCAACCCCCCCCCAACTGAGTGTCACCACAGAGGAAGTAGCAAAGGGGAGGAGCTGTGGGGCCCGGACGCCTGGGTCCCCTGCACCACAGGGCCCGGACACCTGGGTCCTCAGTGTGGGGAGACCCGCCCTTCCCCACCCTGGCCCCGCCCTTCAGCCGGAGGAGGACCCAGGCGATCGGGACCCCCTTAACACCCCCCTACAAAAGGTACCCCGGCGTTTGGGTGCCCTCCCCAACCCCCAGAAACGGGACCCAGGCATTCGGGCCCCCCATTTCCCCCCGCCCAAAGGGGACCCAGGTGTTCGGGCCCCACATCCCGCCCTCCCCACAGAGGCCGGTGGCAGCTGCTCCGCTCTTTATTGGGGGTCGCGGGGCCCCAAAACCGACACAAGATGGAAGTGGGGGGAGGGGCAGCACCCCCGGGCCGGCCCCTCCCCCGCAGCCGCGTCCCCGGGGGGGAGGGGACACGGGGGCCGCGGTGACGTCACCGGATGGCGATGAGCCCCACGTCCATCAGCTTCTGGATCTTCTGGGCGATCAGGGGGTTCTTGAGGTGCCTGGGGGGACACGGGGGTCACTGGGACATGGGGACACCCGGGGACACTTTGGGGACACCCAGGGACGTTCTGCTGTCACTCAGTTGCCTGCGGGTCCTTCTGCATCTGCTCCGGGACCAGCTGCGCGGCCGGTGGGGGACACCCAGAGTGGCTTGGGGACACTTGGGGAGCCCGTGGGGACACTCTGGGACCCCCTGGGGGACACTCTGGAGACACTTGGGGACCCCCAGGGACACTTTAGGAACATTTGGGGACCCCCCGGGGACACTCGGGGCCCCTCTGCCATCTCCAGGAGGGCTCCTGGTGACCCCTTGGAGCCTCATGAGGTGCCCCGGGGTGCCCGATGCCACCCTGGGACACCCCAGGGACCCCTTGGGGACACGCTGGGGACACTGGGGGACGTGCTGAGGACGTATTGGGGCCGGGGCAGGGAAACGCCCAGAGCAACTTGGGGACCCCCTGGGGACCCTCGGGGATGTGTCGGGGCCACTGACTCGCTGAGGGCCTGCGGGTCCTTCTGCATCTGCTCCAGGATGAGCCGCATGGCCGGGTCGCCCATGATCTGCTGCACCTCGGGATCGGCCAGCGCGCGGCGCTTCACGTCCTCGGGGGAGTCCTGGCGCTGGGACAGACCCCGGAGGCAGCGCCGCTGCCCCTCCCCCGCTTCCTATATGGGGGGTCAGAGCGGGGTCAAGGTCACCGCCAGTCCCAACCCCGGAGGCAGCGCCGCTGCCCCTCCCCCGCTTCCTATATGGGGGGTCAGAGCGGGGTCAAGGTCACTGCCAGTCCCAACCCCAGAGACAGCGCTGCTGCCCCTCCCCTGCCTCCTGAGCGGGGTCAGAGCGGGGTCAAGGTCACCCCCCCTCCCAGCCCCCAGAAACAGCGCTGCTGCCCCTCCCCTGCTTCCTATACAGGGGGTCAGGGCGGGGTCAGGGCGGGGTCAGGGTGGGGTCAGGGCGGGGTCAGGGCGGGGTCAGGGTCACCCCCCCCCTCCCAGCCCCCACAGACAGCGCTGCTGCCCCTCCCCCACCTCCTGGGGGCGGGGCCAAGTCAGGGCGTGGCCAGGAGAGGGGCGGGGCCAGGGCTGTGGGGGGCGGGGCCAGGGCTGTGGGGGCGTGGCCAGGGCTGGGGCATGCCGCTCACCTTGCAGTTGGGGTCAAGGTCAAGGGCGCGCTGATAAACGTCCATGGCCTTGGAAAAATCCCGCAGGGCCTCCAGCACCGCGGCCTTACGCGTGTAGCCCTTGACTGGACAGACACACGGACAGGGTCGGATGGACACGCGGACGGGGTCGGACGGACACGCGGACGGGGTGGGGGCAGGGGCGGGGGGGGGAGGGGCACTCACTGAAACTGGGCTCCAGGCGAATACACTCCTCACAGTCCTGGGGGGGACGGGGGGGGTCAGAGCACCCCAAAAACCCCCAGAGCAGTCCCACAGAGCCCCCCGACCCCCCTGCACCCCAAAACCTGCCCCCCGACCCCCAAACTTTGAGCGCGAGGGGAAACTCCGTGAGCTTGCTGAAGCAGGCAGCACGGTTGCTGAACAGCTCTATCCCCCCTGCACCCCAAAACTCGCCTCCCAGGACCCCCCAAAACTTCCTGCACCCCAGAACCCGCCCCCCAGGACCCCCAGGGGCCCCAAACCTTGAGCGCGAGAGGAAACTCCATGAGCTTGGTGTAGCAGGCGGCGCGGTTGCTGTACAGCCGCGCCTCGTGCGGGTTGCGCCGGATCGCCTCGCTGTAGTGCCGCAGGGCCTGGGGGTACTCGCCTGGGTACCCCGACATTGGGGGGGTCACCCCAAAACCGGAGGGACCCCTCTGGCTCCCCCAGACCTGCCCTGAACTGCCCAGATCCCCCCAAACCTGCCCGGAACCCACAGCCCCCAAACCTGTCCGCACGGCCTCGCTGTGGAGCCGCAGGGCCTGGGGGTGTCCCCTGGGCACCCCAAAACTGGGGGGGGTCACCCCAACAGCGGGGGGTCACCACAGACCCCCCCAAATCTGCACTGAACGCCCTGCACCCCAAAACCTGCCCTATAGACCCCCAGTTCCCCCCAAACCTGCCTCTAAGTGCTCCCCAAAAGTTGCCCTATAAGACCCCGAGCCCCCTCCCAGTCCCCCAAAACTGCCCTATAGCCCCCCCCAACTTGCCCTATAGCTCCCAGGTCCCCCCCAAAGCCCCAAACCCCCCGAACTTGCCCCATAGGACCCCCAGCCCCAACCCCAGATCCCCCCAAACCTGCTCTAGGCCCCCCCAAGCCCCCCAAAACCTGCCCCAAACCTGCCCTATAGCCCCCCCAAAACCCCCCCAAAGCTGCCCTGACACCCCCAAACCCCCTGTACCCCAAACCCCGACCCCCCCAAACCCCCTGCACCCCCAAAGCTGCCCTGACCCCCCCAAAGCCCCTAAACCTGCCCTGACCCCCCCAACCCCCCGCACCCCCAGACCCCCCGTACCCCTCTGGAAACACTCGTTGCCCTTGTTCTTCTCCTGCAGCGCCAGCTCAGGGTCGATATAGGCCAAGCGCTCCTGCTCCTTCAGCGTCTTCTCCGCCTGCAAACGCCACATTTCGGGGTTCGGGGGGTCCCGGGGGGGGTGCGCCCCCTTTCCCGCGCCCCCCCCTCACCTGCTGGCACTTCTTGAGCACCTCGGGGGTGCGGTGCTCGGCTAACGACTTGTTGTAGTAATTAACGGCCTCCCTGTAGCGCTCCTGCCGCAGGAACGAGTTGCCGATGCGCGCGTAGGCTCTGGGGGGGGGACCCCGGGTTGAGGCCTCAGGAACCCCGGGGGGCTCCCCCTGCACCCCAAAATCCTCCCCTGCACCCCAAAGGCGGCTCAGGACCCCCCTGCACCCCGAAATCCTCCCCTGCACCCCAAAGGCTCCTCTATTCACCCCAGAACTCTCTCTGTGCTCCAGATCCTGCCCTGGCCGCTTGGGGGGGGTCAGACACCCCAAAATCAACCCAGGGCCACCCTGACACCCCCAAGCCTCCCCCAGCACCCCAAAATCTTCCACCGAACCCCCAAATCCTCCTGTTGCACCCCAAAACCTGCCCCATATACCCCTGTAACTCCCTTTGCGCTCCTGTTCTCTGTGCTGCTGCACCAGGGTTTGGCGGGGGCAGACCCCCCACATTCCACCCCCTGCACCCCAAAAGCTGCCTGGGACACTCCTGCCCCCCCAAACTCCCCCCTGCACCCCAGAATCTCACTTGGCGATCTGTCTGTAATCCTCGCGGTTCTCCCGGCCCACCTCGATGGCCTTTTCGCACAGCTCCCGGCACCGCTCGTACTCGCCCGTCTCGAAATAAACGGCTGCAAACGGGGGGAAAAAAGGGGGTTCAGGGTCTTTTTGGGGTGCAGGGGGATTCTGGGGTGTTCGGGGGGGATTTGGCGTCACTGAGCCCCCCCAAAACGGTTGGTGTAGCAGCACAATGAGCTGAGCTACAAAGAAAAGAAGCGATGGGGTGTATGAGGCAGGTTTTGGGGTGTATGGGGGCTCCTTGGCAGACTTTGGGGTGCAGGGATGGGTTTTGGGGTGCAGGGGCAGGTTGTGGGGGAGCCGGGGGCGGGTTTCAGGGTGCAGGGGCAGGTTTTGGGGTGCAGGGGGCAGATTCCAGGGGTCAGGGGTGGGTCTCAGGGGGCAGGTTTTGGGGTGCAGGGGCGGGTCTCGGGGCAGGTTTTGGGGTGCAGGTTTTGGGGTGCCGGTTGTGGGGGCCTCACCCGCCTGGTTGGTGACGTAGGTCATGTTGCTGGGGTCCAGCTCCTGCGCGCGGGTGTAATGAGCCAGCGCTGCCCCGAAGTCGCGGCGCTTGTAGGCGGCGTTTCCCAGCTCCTTCTGCTGCTGCGCCTGTGACGGGGCCCCGGTCACCCCAAAACCGGCCCCTGCACCCCGACAGCCCCCCCCGGAGGCCCGACATCCGCCCCGACCCCCCAAAACCCACCCGGAGCCCCCAAACTGTCCCGCGCGCCCTGGAGCTCCGGCCCCTTGCAGCCCAGTTGCTGCTGGGCCTGAATGGGGGGTCAGACACCCCAAAATCCACCGCCCTGAACCCCAAACCCCCTGAGCCCTCCTGCACCCCAAAATCCTTGCCCTGCACCCCAAAATCCTCCACGTTCCCCCCAAAACCTGCCCCGTACAGCCCATAACTCCTTTTGTACTCCAGCTCCTTCTGCTGCTGCCCCAGCAGTTTGGGGGGTCAGACACCCCAACCCCCCCATCACCCCCAAATTTGCTCAAGCCCCCCCCCCAGCACCCCAAACTTCCCCCCCACACCCTAAATTCCCCCCCAAACCTGCCCTGCACCCCCAAAACTCCCCCATTGCCTCCCAGCTCCTCCTCCCGCTGCACCCGCAATTTGGGGGGCTCAGACACCCCCAAAACCAACTCCCACCCCCCCAAATTTTGGGGTGTCCCCCCCCCACCTCCTTCTTGTTCTCGGGGAGCTCCTGGGCCGGGGGGGGCTGGGCAGGGGGCGGCGGGGGGGGCGGGGACGGCGCCTCCTCCTCCTCGTCCCCCCCGCTCAGGTCGACCCCCAGTAACACGCTCAGCGCCGTCATCACCCGCGGGTCCTGCAGCTTCCTGGGGGGGACACAACATTGGGGGGGGGGACACAACATTGGGGGGGGGCACCCCAAAAACAGCCCCTCCCCAAACCCCCCTGCACCCCAACTCCTGCTCCAGATCCACCCCCGAACCCCAAAACCTGCCCTGAACCCATGGGCATCACCTGCAAGTTCTGCAGCTCCCTGCGGGGGGGACACAACGTTTGGGGGGCTGCACCCCAAAATTTGCACCCTGACCCCCCCCCCCAATATCTGCACCTCCAGAACCCCCTGCACCCCAAACCCCAAACCCGACCCCAAACCTGCCCTGAACCCCTGGGCATTGCCTGCAAGTTCCGCAGCTCCTTGGGGGAGTCGCGGGGGGCTGCACCCCAAAATTTGCACCCTGACCCCCCCCCCAATACCTGCAGCCCCAAAACATCTTGCACCCCAATACCCCCCAAACCCTGCCCTGGGAACCCCAAAAAGCCCCCAGCGTCCCCAAATTTCAGCGCCTCCGTATGTGGCGAGCATGGCCGGGCGGCTGCTGGAACTCGGGGTGCCCTGAACCCCAAAACCCCCCCAGACCTGCCCTGGGCCCCCCCACATGGGCCCCAGCCCCCCGTACGTGGCGAGCGCGGCTGGGCGACTGCGCAGCTCGTCCAGCAGCTGCCGGAACTCGGGGTCCCCCAACAGCGCCCGCGTTTTGGGGTCCCCCTCCAGCCGCGCCAGCAGGTCGGGGGCGCTGAAGGGGTTCAGCAGCTTCCGCTCTGCAAAAAACGGGGGGGACGTGGGGGGGTCAGGGACACCCTGAAATCTCGGGGAGCACAAACACCCCCCCGGGGACCCCCAAACTCCACAAGGGCCCCAAAAGTTCTTGGAGACGCCCCAAAGTTCCTTCCAAGGGTCCCCAAACTCCCCCCCCGGACCCCCAAAAACCCACTGGGGCTCCCTGAGACACCCCCAAATCTCTCACGGGGACCCCAAAAATCCTCCCAGGAGCCCAAACCTCCCCAGACCCCCCAAAACCCCCAGACCCCCCCAGTCTCACCCTGGGACCCCAAAACCCCTCCCAGGCTCCCCAACACCCCCCGCCCTGTTGTGAGACCCTAAAACCTCTTTGGAGCCCCCAAAATCTCTCAGGGTCCCCCCCTGACCCCCCAAAATCCCTCAGGACCCCCCAAGCTGCCAGTTGGGCCCCCACCCTGCGCAGCCCCTCCTGCTCCCGGACCCCCCAAATCCCCCATAAAATCCCTCCAGAACACCCCAAGAACCCTCAAAACCTCCTCAGGGCCCCCCCCAAACCCCAGGGAACCCCCAAACCCCCCAGGACCCCCCCAACCCCCCCAGAGAACCCTCAAACCCCCTAGAGAACCCCCAAATCCCTCCTGCAGCTGCGCGTTGCCGGGCTCGTGCTGCAGCCCCTCCTGCCCCCAAAACCCCCCCAAAACCCCTCCAGGACCCCCCAAAATCCCCCCACCAAGGGCCCCCCAAACCTGCAGCCGCGCTTTGACCCCCCCCAACCCCCTCCTGCAGCTGCGTGCTGCCGGGCTCGTGCCGCAGCCCCTCCTGCCCCCAGACCCCCCAAATCCCTCCCAAACTCCCTCCAGGACCCCCCAACCCCCTGCAGGACCCCCCCCGGCCCCCCCAAACCTGCCAGCCGCGCCTCGACGCCCCGCAGCCCGTCCTGCAGCTGCGCGTTGCCGGGCTCGTGCCGCAGCCCCTCCTCGTACGCCGCCTTGGCCTCCTCCAAGCGCTGCAGGAACTCCAGCGCCGCCGCCTTCCGCGAGTACCCCTGGGGGCGCCCCAAAACTTACACACCCCCCCGACCTCCCCCGGAGTCGCCCAGACCCCCAAACGCCCCCAGGACCCCCAAATCCCCCCACGACTCCCCAGTTTCCCCCCCCCCGAATCTCTCTGACGTCCCCCCATCCAACTGCTGCGGAGCGCGAGCGCTGCCGCGTCCTGTGAACGTCCTTGGGAAAATGGGGGGGCTCGGGGTGAACCCCAAAATTCCAGACCCCCCTGAACTGCCCCAGAGCCTCCCAGATCCCCAAATCCCCCCAGGACCCCCCAAATCCCGCCATCCGACTGCTGCAGAACTCGAGCGCTGCCGCGTCCTGTGAGTGTCCTCGGGGAAAAGCGGGAGCTCCCCCAGGACCCCCCAAAATCCCTCAGGGCCTCCCAAACACCCCAAAGTGCCCCCCAGACCTTGGCCCAGTCCAGCGCAGCTCCAGCTGCTGCTTTACTCCCAACAGCCCAGCTCTGAATCGCCCCCCTAAATCCCCTCTAAATGCCCCAAAATCCCCCCCGGGCCCCCCCAAATCCCCTCAGGACCCCCCCAAAGCGCCTGCAGACCTTGGCCCAGTCGGGGCGCAGCTCCAGCGTGCGCTCGGCGTCCGCCAGCGCTTTGTCGTAGTCGCCGGCCCGGGCGTGTGCGGCCGAGCGGTTGCTGAACAGCAGGTGGTTGTTGGGGTCCAGGGCGATGGCGGCCGAGTAGTGCCGGACGGCCCCCCCAAAATCCCCCGCGGCCAGAGCGCGGTTCCCCCGCTCCTTCAGCTCCTGCGCCTGCAACGGCAACGGGACGGGTTACAGCAGGGCTGCGGGTGGGGGGAAATGGGTAGAAATGGGGTGGAAACGGGGACAAATCGGGGGGAAACGGGGTGAACGGGACATGGGACGGGTTACAGCGCGGCTGCGGGTCCGGGGGGGAAGCGGGGGGAAATGGGGAGAAATAGGGGGGCAAATGGGGGAAACGGGACCAGTTACAGCGCGGCTGCAGGTCTGGGGGAGAAACGGGGAGAAATAAGGGGTGAAACAGCGCAGGTTACAGCATGGCTGCAGGTCCTGCGGGGGAAATGCAGAGAAATAGGGGAGAAATGGGGCAAATGGGGCAGAAACGGGGAAAACAGGACGGGTTACAGCGTGGTGCGGGTCCAGGGGGGAAATGGGGAGAAACGGGGGGGAAATGGGGGAAACAGGATGGGTTACAGCGCGGCTGCAGGTCCTGTGGGGGAAATGGGGAGAAACTGGGGGGGAAATGGGGGGGTTACCCTGCTGCTCCAGGTCCTGCACCTCATGGGGAAACGGGGAAATGGGGGGGAATAAGGGGGGGGGGGGAGGTAATGGGGGGGAAACGTGAGAGAGGGGAAGAGGTGGAAATGGGGGAGAGAAGAAGAAATGAGAAAGAAAAACGGGGGAGAAAAAGGGGCACAAAGAAGAGAAAGAGCCGAGGAAGAGACAGAAGAGATAAAGGGACACGAGAGACACACAAAACGAGAAAATGGAGAAAGTAAAATAGGAAAGAAACAGGTGTAAGGAAAAGAACAAAAGACACGGGGGAAGCAGGAAAAGGAAAAGAGGCACGAGCACAAAAGGAAAAGCAGCAGGTGACGAATAGAAATGTGTGAGAGAAACAGGGATAAGGAAACAAACAGCGTGGCAAGAAAAATAGAACCGTAACGGACCATCAAAACACAAGAGGGTGAATAAAAAAAACACCCGTGAGGCAGACGAAGAGATGAGGAAGGTGAAGGAGCCCAGGGGGAGGAAGGCCCAGGAAAGGGGGACGAGACGGGGGAGGAACAGGAGGGGCCAGAACAACAAAAACTGGGGAGGGAGAGGATGGCAGGAAGATGTTGGGGTCCCCAGAGACCCCCCGACCATCATCAGACCCCCCAGGGAACCCCCGACACCCCCAACCCCTCAGGGACCCCCCAAACACCCTGATACCCTCAGGGACCCCCCAACCCCTCAGGGACCCCCCAGACCCCCCCAACCCCTCAGGGACCCCCTAGGCCCCCCCGACCCCTCAGGGACCCCCTAGACCCCCCCGACCCCTCCGGGACCCCCCCCCCAGACCCCCCCAACCCCTCAGGAACCCCCCAAACACCCTGATACCCTCAGGGACCCCCCAGACCCCCCCGACCGCTCAGGGACCCCCCCCAGACCCCCCCAACCCCTCCGGGACCCCCTAGACCCCCCCGACACCCCCCCCAGACCCCCCAACCCCTCAGGAACCCCCCAGGGACCCCCCGACCCCCCCCAAACACCCGATACCCTCAGGGACCCCCCAACGTCCCCCAGCCCCCTCAGGGACCCTCAGACCCGCCCCAGCCCCACTCCAGGACCCCATAACCCCCCCTGGACGCCCCGCCGACCCCTCAACGACCCCCCAGACCCCCCGACCCCCTCACGAAGCCCCGAGACCCCTCAGGGCCCCCCAGGCCCCGCTCCGGGACCCCGAACCCCCTCAGCGGGACCCCGGACCCCCCCAGGGCCCCCCGCACTCCCTGCCCGCCTCCCCCCGGCCCCCCACTCCCCCCATTTTCCCGCATTTTCCCGCATTTTCCCCGTTTCCCGCTCCCGTCACCTCCTCCATGGCCGCAGCTCCGCTCCCGCCGCGGACGCGCCGCCTTCTGGAAGCTGCTAGAAGCCTCTGGCCCCGCCCACCGGCGCCCCATTGGCCGCCGGCCCCTCCCGCCCGCCCCCGCGCGCGCTCCCATTGGCCGCCGGCCGCGGTCCCCGCTCCCCATTGGCCGAAGTGGGAAAGCGAGGCCCGCCTACCCCGCCGGAAGCCGGGCGGGAAGGCCCCGCCCTTCCCGCCGATTGGTCGCGACGGCCGGCGCCGGGCAGCCATTGGCCGCCACCCTCCCTCCCTCCTGGAATTTTCCGCCTCTCCCATTGGCCGTGAGCGGTGACAATCACGGAGGGGAGGGGGGGGGGGGGAAAGAGCGGCGAGGGGGGAGCGCGCCGCCTGGCGGCGGGGAGGTGTCAGCGCCACACGCGGCTGCGGGGCGGGGCTGGCGGAAAGGGGGCGGGGCTTGTGCGGAGGGGCGGGGCTGGCGGAAAGGGGCGGGGCTTGTGCGGAGGGGCGGGGCTGGCGGAAAGGGGCGGGGCTTGCACTGGGGACCCAAGACACGCCCTTCCCCCCCCCATTCCCGAACGCCTGGGTCCCCTTGGGGAGGACACATGTGACCCCAGCATGACCCCGGTGACCTTCCAGTGACACCCGCGCGCCCCCCACGTCCTCGTGTGAACCCACGTGCGAGGCCTCCTGTCCCCCCATGACCCCATGACCCCCCATGACCCCATGACCCCCCGTGACCCCATGACCCCCCGTCGCTGCCCGGGGGACCCAGGCGTCCGGGAATGAGGCGCGGGCGGGAAAAGGAGCCGCTGGGTTTATTGGGGGGGGGGGACACGGTGGGGGGGCCCCTCGGCCCTTTTGGGTCCGTTTGTCCTGATTTTGGTCCTTTTTCCCCCAATTCCAACAGCTGGGGCGGGGGGAGGGGTGAAGGCACCTGGCGTGGGGGGGGGGGGGTGATACACACGGACCCACAGGTTGGGGGGGGGGGGGGGAGCCCCGGACGCCTGGGTCCCCACACATCCCCGCATCCCCCCCAGCCCCGTGGCCCGGACGCCTGGGTCCTCCTGGAGGTCACGGCGGGGGGCGGGAGGGGTCCCGGACGCCGGGGTCCTCCCCACCCCCCCCCACCCAAAAACCCCCCAGCTCCTGCCCCCAATCCGCCTTTTCTCCCCCCGAAACGCCTTAAAAAAGCCCAAACGCCCCAGAACGGGGCGGGGGGGGGAGGGGACCCCAGGGCCCGGGAACCCCCAACGCCTTCCGAGGGTCCCCGGAGCGCGTGCGTGCGGGGGGGGGCGCCCGCTAGGGCGGGCAGGGCCGCCCCCCGGGGAGCGGCGCCCCCCCCGCCCCTCCCCCCGCGCCGCGCGCGCCGGCCGGGGGGAGGGGCGGGGGGAGGGGCGGCGGGCGCGGCGGGAACACGGTGCGGACGCCGCCGCCCTCGGCGGGGCGCAGCGCGCGCAGCGCCAGCGCCGCCCCGCCCCCCGCGCCCGCCTTCCGCGGCGCCGCCCCTCCCCCCGCGCCGCCCCGCCCCCCCCTCCGCCGCCGCCACCAGCCGCCCAGCGCCCCCAGCAGCGCCCCGCCCCCCACGGCCGCCGCCGCCGCCGCCAAGGGGGGGGTGGGGGGCGCGGGGGGCGGCGGCGAGGGGGGGGCGGGGGGGGGCGGCGCGGCGCCCGCGCGGCCCTGCGCGCACTGCGGGGGGGCGCCGGCGGGCGGCTGCAGCGGCGCCAGGCACACGCGGTAGGCGGCGGCGGGGGCCAGCCCCCCCAGCTCGTACTGCCCGCGCTCCCCCGCCACCAGCGTCTCCGTCACCCCCGCCGCGCCGCGCCGCGCCCAGCTCAGCCGCAGCGTCACCCCGGGCGGGGCCGGCGGCCAGCGCACCCGCAGCGCCCCCCCGGGCGCGCCCGCCACGCGCAGCCCCCCCGCGGCCGGGGGCTGCCCGGGGGGGGGGGGCGGGGAGTGCCCGGGGGGGGGCGCCGGGGGCTGCCCGGGGGGGACCGGGGGGTGCCCGGGGGGGGGCGCCGGGGGGTGCCCGGGGGGGGCCGCGCCCAGCCCGGGGGGCGCACACGCGTCCATCTCCCCGCGCAGGTCGCGCACCGGGACGCCGCGCAGCCGGGGGGGGCTCTGGCACAGCAGCCCCCGCACCTCGAGCGCGCGCGGCGCCCGGCGCAGCCAGTCCCGCAGCCACGCCAGGTTGCAGCCGCACGCCCAGGGGTTGTTGCGCAGCCCCAGGCTCCGCAGGCTGCCCAGGTCGTCGAACGCGCCGCGCGGCAGCGTCGTCAGGTTGTTGTCCGACAGGTCCAGGCGCTCCAGCCGGCGCAGCCGCGCCAGCGAGCCCGGCGGCACGTGGCTGATGGCGTTGGCCGCCAGCGACAGGCGCCGCAGCTTCTCGCGCGGCAGCTCGGGCGGCGCCGCCAGCGCGTTGCGGCCCAGCGACAGCTCGCTCAGGTTCTCCAGGCGGCTGAACGTGTCGTCCGCCATGCGCTGGTTGGCCAGCAGGTTCCCGTCCAGCACCAGGCGCCGCAGCGCCGGCAGCCCCTGGAAGGCGCGCAGCGGGATGGTGCTGATGCGGTTGTCGTCCAGCCGCAGCTCCTCCAGCGCCGGCGGCAGCCCGGCCGGGACGCTGCTCAGGTGGTTGCGCGACAGGAACAGCAGCCGCAGCCGCCGGTTCTCGGCGAACGCGTCCTCCTCGATGGCGGCGGCCGACACCGAGTTGTCGTCCAGGTGCAGGCGCTCGAGCAGCGGCGCCCGCGCCAGCGCCCGGCGGCACAGCCCGCGCACGTTGTTGTCCTGCAGGTGCAGCTCCCGCAGCGCCGGCGGCAGGTGCTCGGGCAGCCGCTCCAGCGCGTTGGCGTACAGGTACAGCACCTTCAGCTGCCACAGCCGCGCCAGGCGCGGCGGGATGCCGGCGTCGGCGATGCGGTTGTTCTGCAGGAACAGGGTGGTGGCGCCGGGCGGGAGCCCCTCGGGAACGGCCGTGAGGCCGCGGTCGTTGCAGTAAACGCGGCCGCCGGCGCAGCGGCAGACGGACGGACAGGGGGACGCCGGCGGCAGCAGCGGCAGCAGCGCCAGCGGCACCTTCAGCAGCTTCGGCAGCCGCGGCGCCGGCGCCTTGGGCATCGGCGGCATCGGCGCCTTCGGCAGCGCCACCGCCTTGGTCGCCACCGTCGCCATCGTCACCTTCATCGCCGTCGTCACCCGCGTCGCCGTCGTCACCATCGTCGCCTTGATCACCGTCATCAGCGTCGTCACCCGCATCACCGTCATCACCCGCATCACCTTGACCATCGTCGTCGCCGTCGTCACCATCGTCACCTTGATCACCCTCATCACCGTCGTCACCCTCATCGCCCTGAGCGCCGTCGGCGCCGTCGGCGCCTTTGTTGCCATCATCGCCATCGTCAGCATCATCATCTTCGTCACCATCTTTGCCACCGTCGCCACCGTTGTCACCGCCATTGTCACCACCGCCACCATCGTCACCGTCGTCGCCACCAAAGGGAAGAGGGAAGTGGGGGGAGGGGGGGAGGGGGAGGGGGGAGGGGGGGCCATGGGGGGAGGAGGGGACGGAGGGGTCCTGCGGAGGTGGGGGAGGGGGTGAGGGACCCAGGCGGCCGGGGCCTGCACCCCCCGCCAATGACGGCTATAGGGACCCCCCATAAGGGACCCAGGCGTCCGGGTGCCGAACCCCCCTCTGACCCCATATACAAGGCAGGGATGCCCCCCAGCCCCCCCAACACAGGACCCAGGCGTCCGGGGCCTGCACCCCCCGATGGTGTCTATAGGGACCCAGGCGTCCGGGGCCTGCACCCCCCGATGGTGTCTATAGGGACCCAGGCGTCCGGGGCCTGCACCCCCCGATGGTGTCTATAGGGACCCAGGCGTCCGGGGCCTGCACCCCCCGATGGTGTCTATAGGGACCCAGGCGTCCGGGGCCTGCACCCCCCGATGGTGTCTATAGGGACCCAGGCGTCCGGGGCCTGCACCCCCCGATGGTGTCTATAGGGACCCAGGCGTCCGGGGCCTGCACCCCCCGATGGTGTCTATAGGGACCCAGGCGTCCGGGGCCTGCACCCCCCGATGGTGTCTGTAGGGACCCAGGCATCCGGGGCCTGCACCCCCCGATGGTGTCTATAGGGACCCAGGCGTCCGGGGCCTGCACCCCCCGATGGTGTCTATAGGGACCCAGGCGTCCGGGGCCTGCACCCCCCGATGGTGTCTATAGGGACCCAGGCGTCCGGGGCCTGCACCCCCCGATGGTGTCTATAGGGACCCAGGCGTCCGGGGCCTGCACCCCCCGATGGTGTCTATAGGGACCCAGGCGTCCGGGGCCTGCACCCCCCGATGGTGTCTATAGGGACCCAGGCGTCCGGGGCCTGCACCCCCCGATGGTGTCTATAGGGACCCAGGCGTCCGGGGCCTGCACCCCCCGATGGTGTCTGTAGGGACCCAGGCATCCGGGGCCTGCACCCCCCGATGGTGTCTATAGGGACCCAGGCGTCCGGGGCCTGCACCCCCCGATGGTGTCTATAGGGACCCAGGCGTCCGGGGCCTGCACCCCCCGATGGTGTCTATAGGGACCCAGGCGTCCGGGGCCTGCACCCCCCGATGGTGTCTATAGGGACCCAGGCGTCCGGGGCCTGCACCCCCCGATGGTGTCTATAGGGACCCAGGCGTCCGGGGCCTGCACCCCCCGATGGTGTCTGTAGGGACCCAGGCATCCGGGGCCTGCACCCCCCGATGGTGTCTATAGGGACCCAGGCGTCCGGGGCCTGCACCCCCCGATGGTGTCTATAGGGACCCAGGCGTCCGGGGCCTGCACCCCCCGATGGTGTCTATAGGGACCCAGGCGTCCGGGGCCTGCACCCCCCGATGGTGTCTATAGGGACCCAGGCGTCCGGGGCCTGCACCCCCCGATGGTGTCTATAGGGACCCAGGCGTCCGGGGCCTGCACCCCCCGATGGTGTCTATAGGGACCCAGGCGTCCGGGGCCTGCACCCCCCGATGGTGTCTATAGGGACCCAGGCGTCCGGGGCCTGCACCCCCCGATGGTGTCTATAGGGACCCAGGCGTCCGGGGCCTGCACCCCCCGATGGTGTCTATAGGGACCCGGGCGTGCGGGTGCTGCCCCCAACCCCCCACTGCCCCCATATACAGGGCAGGGACCCTCCAAGCCCCTCCCCCCACGGGGGACCCAGGCGTCCGGGCGTGGGGGAGGGGCCGGGCCCTACCTGTGTCCCCCCTCGTGCGACGGGTCCTCGTGCGACGGGTCCTCGTGCGACGGGTCCTCGTGCGAGAGCCGCTGCTACCGGGTCCGGAGCTCCATGGCCCCCCCGCACCGGGGGGGCCGCCTGGGGGGGAGGGGGCGTGAGGGGGGGGAGGGGGATCCCAGTGCCACACGAGCCCTCGCGCCAGGACCCAGGCGTCTGGGGGGGACCCAGGCGTCCGGGGGGGACCCAGGTGTTCGGGGGGGACCCAGGCGTCCGGGCCTCCTCCTCCCCGCCCAGGGGCCAATTACCGGCGCCGCTAAGGAACGGACTCTAATTAGCAGCAGCTCGTTAGGTGACAACCCCGCCCTTCCCCCCCCCCCGGACCCTCGTGCCCCAGGGACCCCCTTGCATCAGCCCCGGCCACGTGACCCGCCCCCCCAGCAGGGGACCCAGGCGTCCGGGTGGTGCCCCTCCCCCCACCGGGTGCTGGGGGGCTCGGGGGGGGGTTGGGGGCGATTTGGGGGCCCGCGGGGGGGGCAGTGGCTTCCCCGGACGCCTGGGTCCCCTCCCGTCTGCCTGGGCCCCTCCCCCCGCTGGAGCATCCCTGGGTACGGGGGGGGGTTGGGGAGCCGGGGGGGTTTTGGGGGTTGGGGGGGACGTGGGAGACTCGGGGGGGGGTCCCATGGAGGGGGGGGGTTCAGGCTCCCGGACGCCTGGGTCCTTTCCTCACACCCTCCCGGACGCCTGGGTCCCTCCCCGGATGCCTGGGTCCCTCCCCCCGGCTGGAGCATCCCTGGGTACGGGGCGGGGGGGCGGTTTCGGGGTCTCCGGGGGGGGGTTCATGGTGGGGGAGGGGGGGGATGGGCCCCGCTCCCCGCCGCCCGCGCCCCTCCCCCCACCCCGGGCCGGGGACCGCGGCGCGGGGGGAGGGGGCTGGGGGGGCGGGGGGGGGCTGGGGGGGCCCGGGGGGGGGGTGCGGCCCTTACCGGGGTCGGTACCGGCGGCCGCGCTCGGGCCCGGGGTTGGCGGCGGCGGCTGCGGGCGTGGGAAGGAGGAGGGGGGCGGGGGGCAGCGCCGCCTCCCGGTGCGCGGGGACCCAGGAGTGCGGGAGGGACCCAGGCGTCCGGGGGGACCCAGGAGTGCGGGCAATGTGGGGGGGGGGGGGAGGAAACGCGTTTCCCCCGCTCCGCTCCCCCCATTGGCCGCACTCCTGGGTCCCCCCGAACGCCTGGGTCCCTGGTGGGGGGAGGGGCGCAACGGGGGCTTTGGGGGGCGGGGGAACCAAAATCCCCCGCCCAACTGCCCCCCCGGGCCCCCGATTGCCCCCCCAGCTCCCAAACTGCCCCCCCGGGCCCCTGATTGCCCCCCCAGCTCCCAAACTGCCCCCCCGGGCCCCCGATTGCCCCCCCAGCTCCCAGGCTGCCCCCCAAGTGCTCCCTAAGGGGTCTCACGTGCCCCCCCCGCCCCCCGCCTGCCCCCCAGCGCCCCTCCCCCACCCCTCCAAACCCCTGCCCCCCCCCCCCCCCCCCCCAAAAAAAAAAAATTGTGCACAGTGAGTGGGGCCAAATGTTTTATTTTTCGGGGGGTCGGGGGCGCGTGCGAGGGCGGCACGAGGGGCGGGACGGCCCCGCGAGGCCACAGGAGCGACGCGTGACGTCACGGGAGGGCCCCAGCACGCCACGGGAAGGACACGTGACGTCACGGAGGGCTCTATGACGTCACAGGGGGGACGCGTGACGTCACGGGAGAGCTCCGTGATGTCACGGGAGAGCTCTGTGACGTCACAGAGGAACGCATGTCATGGGAGGGCTCTGTGACCTCACGAGGGGCTCTGTGATGTCACGAGGGGACACGATGTCATGGGGGGCTCCGTGACGTCACAGAGGGACACAGGACCTCGCGGGGGGCTCCGTGACGTCATGGGCGGCTCTGACGCCACCGGGGGCTCTGTGACATCATGGGGGGGCTCTGTGACGTCACAGAGGGACACAGGACCTCGCGGGGGGCTCTGTGACATCATGGGGGGGCTCTGTGACGTCACAGAGGGACACAGGACCTCGCGGGGGGCTCTGTGACACCACGGGGGGCTCTGTGACCTCGCGGGGGGCTCTGTGACGTCATGGGGGGCTCTGTGACATCACGGGGGGCTCTGACGCCACCGGGGGCTCTGTGATGCCACGGGGGGCTCTGTGACATCACGGGGGGCTCTGTGACCTCATGGGGGGCTCGGTGACGCCGCGGGGGGCTCTGTGACGCCGCGGGGGGCCGTCCCCCCGCCCCGCGTCCGTGCGTCCGCGCGTCACTTGTAGAGGATGTCGTAGTGGCCGGGGCGGTAGAGCAGGCAGACGCGGGGCTGGGAGCCCTCGGGGAACACGTGGGGGTTGGTGGTGCCGCCCTCGCCCCGGTCCATGTACTCCACCAGGATGGACACGCGCAGCGCGCGCGCCAGCGCGATGATGTGGATGTGGTCGCTCTCCTTGCACATGGGCTCCACCTCCTGCGGGAAGCGGCGCGTGGGGGCGCGTGGGGGCGCACGGGGGCGCGTGGGGGTGTGTGGGGTGCGTGGGGGCGCGTGGGGGCGTGTGGGGGCGTGTGGGGGCACACAGGGGCGCATGGGGGTGTGTGGGGTGCGTGGGGGCGCGTGGGGGCGTGTGGGGGCGTGTGGGGGCACACAGGGGCGCGTGGGGCGCATGGGGGTGCGTGGGGTGCGTGGGGGCACACAGGGGCGCATGGGGGTGTGTGGAGTGCATGGGGGCGCATGGGTGTGGGGTGCATGGGGGCGCGTGGGGGCACACAGGGGCGCATGGGGGTGTGTGGGGTGCGTGGGGGCGCATGGGGATGTGTGGGGTGCGTGGGGGCGCTTGGGTGTGTGTGGGGGTGCGTGGGGGTGTGTGGGGCGCGTGGGGGCACACAGGGGCGCATGGGGGTGTGTGGGGGTGCGTGGGGGTGTGTGGGGTGCGTGGGGGCGCTTGGGGGCATGTGGGGGCACACAGGGGTGCATGGGGGTGTGTGGGGTGCATGGGGGCACGTGGGGGCGTGTGGGGGCACACGGGGGCGCATGGGGGTGTGTGGGGGTGCGTGGGGGTGTGTGGGGTGCATGGGGGCGCGTGGGGGCGTGTGGGGGCACACAGGGGCGCATGGGGGTGTGTGGGGTGCATGGGGGCACGTGGGGGCGTGTGGGGGCACACAGGGGCGCATGGGGGTGTGTGGGGTGCGTGGGGGCGCGTGGGGGCGTGTGGGGGCACACAGGGGCGCATGGGGGTGTGTGGGGGCGCATGGGGGTGCGTGGGGGCGCGTGGGGGCACACAGGGGCGCATGGGGATGTGTGGGGTGCGTGGGGGCGCTTGGGGGTGTGTGGGGTGCGTGGGGGCGCGTGGGGGCACACAGGGGCGCGTGGGGCGCATGGGGGTGCGTGGGGTGCGTGGGGGCGCGTGGGGGCACACAGGGGCGCATGGGGATGTGTGGGGTGCGTGGGGGCGCTTGGGTGTGTGTGGGGGTGCGTGGGGGTGTGTGGGGTGCGTGGGGGCGCATGGGTGTGGGGTGCGTGGGGGCGCGTGGGGGCACACAGGGGCGCGTGCGGTGCATGGGGGTGTGTGGGGTGCGTGGGGGCGCATGGGGTGTGTGGGGGCGTGCGAGGGTGCACGGGGGCGCGTGGGGGCGCGAAACGGGCGCATGTGGAGCACGTGGGGGGATACGGGGGCACGTGGGGGCACACGGGGTGTGCAGAGGCACACGGGGGCGCATGGGGGGACACGGGGGCACGTGGGGGTGCGTGGGGGCGCACGGGGGTGTGTGGGGTGCGTGGGGGCGTGCGAGGGTGCACGGGGGCGCGTGGGGGTGCGAAACGGGCGCATGTGGAGCGCGTGGGGGGATACGGGGGCACGTGGGGGCACATGGGAGCACATGGGGGCGTGTGAGGGCGTGCGTGGGTGTGCAAGCCCCGTGCAAAGCGCCGCGGGGCGGGGGAGCCCGTGCAGCCCTGTGCGAGCCGTGCGAGCCCCATGTGCACCAAACGAGCCCGTGCGAGCCCCGTGTGCCCCGTGCGAGCCCCGTGCGAGCCGTATGAGCCCCGTGCGAGCCGTATGAGCCCCGTGCAAGCTGTATGAGCCCCATGTGTCCCGTGCGCACCCTGTGTGAGCCGTACGAGCTCCGTGTGACCCGTGTGAGCCGTACGAGCCCCGTGTGACCCGCGCGCGCCCCGTGTGAGCCGTACGAGCCCCGTGTGCCCCGTGCGAGCCCCGTGTGAGCCGTACAAGCCCCGTGAGGCCCGTGCGAGCCCCGTGTGCCCCGTGCACGCCCCGTGTGAGCCATACGAGCCCCGTGTGCCCCATGCGAGCCCCGTGCGAGCCGTATGAGCCCCGAGAGCCCCGTGCACGCCCCTTGTGAGCTGTACGAGCCCCGTGTGCCCCATGCGAGCCCCGTGCGAGCCGTACGAGCCCCATGAGCCCCGTGCGAGCCCCGTGTGACCCGTATGAGCCCCGAGAGCCCCGTGCACGCCCCTTGTGAGCTGTACGAGCCCCGTGTGCCCCATGCGAGCCCCGTGCGAGCCGTACGAGCCCCATGAGCCCCGTGCGAGCCCCGTGTGACCCGTATGAGCCCCGTGTGTCCCGTGCGCGCCCCGTGTGAGCCGTACGAGCCCCGTGTGAGCCGTACGAGCCCCGTGAGCCCGTGCACGCCCCGTGTGAGCCGTACGAGCCCCGTGAGCCCCGTGCGCGCCCCGCGTGCCCCGTACCTGCTGGCAGAACTCCTTGACGGAGCGCCCGCCCTCCAGGAAGTGCTGGAAGAAGCGCTGGTGCCGCTGCAGGCAGCCCGAGGTGAGCAGCCGCAGATACACCACCAGGTAATCCGACGTGCCCGGCTCGTTGAACGCGGCCAAGAGCTCGGGCAGCGGCACCCGCCGCTCCACCCGCTCGATCAGCTCCATCAGCTGCGCGGCGGGGCCAAGGTCAGGGCACCGGGGCCAAGGTCAGGCCACCGGGGCCAAGGTCAGGGCACCGGGGCCAAGGTCAGGGCCACCAGGACCAAGGTCAGGCCACCGGGGCCGTGGCCCACCGCCCACACCCCCCCGTGTCCCCACATCCCCCCACGTGCACCCGCCGCTCCACCGGCTGCACAACAGGGTCACAGGGGGCACAGGGTCAAGGTCAGGGTCACAGGGCCCGTGTCCCCATGTCCCCCTGCTCCAGCAGCTGCCAATGGGCTCATGGGGGCTCACGGGGGTCACAGCCAAGGTCACAGAGACCATGTCCCCCGTGTCCCCAGAGCCCACCCTGGCCTGTGCCCCCACATCCCATGTCCCCCAGCATCCCTGTGTCCCCCCCGTGTCCCCCGGTGTCCCCCCCGTGTCCCCACCGTGTTGTGAAAGTCCTCGATGGTAAACTCGGTGAAGCCCTGAGCCACCAGCTCCTCCTTGCTGCGCGCGGAGACCTCCTTGAACCTGCGGGGACCCAGGCGTCCGGGGGACCCAGGAGTTCGGGGGGTTCCCGGGATGGATTTTGGGGGCATTTGGGGGGGTTTTGGGGTCCCCACCTCTGCAGCTCCTGCGCGTCGTCCAGAAGAGCCTCCAGGTGCGCGAAACCGAACGCCCGATAGAAACAGTTCCCGTCCGGCCGCGTCTTGCGGATGTGCGAGTATTTCTGCAGCAGCGCCTGAAACTGGGCTTACTGGGAGCACTGGGAGGGGCTGGGACCCACTGGGAGCACTGGGAGGGGCTGGGGATGGACTGGGACCTTTGAGCTGCTCCCAGCGCCAGACTGGGGCCATACTGGTGCTCCCAGTGCCGTACTGGTGCCGCAGGACCCCTCCCACTGCTGTACTGGTCCTGCACGGGTGCCCCAGTGCCCTCCCAGTCCCGTCCTGGTCCATACTGGTTTATACTGGTCTGTACTGGTCACAGCTGGATCTTCTGCTGCTACACGTGGCCATCCTGCGCCCCTCCAGTCCCATACTGGTCCCATACTGGTCCCTCAGGGCCCCTCCCAGTCCCATACTGGTGCCCCAGGGTCTCTCCCAGTGCCCTCCCAGTCCCATACTGGTCTGTACTGGTCACAGCTGGACCTTCTGCTGGTACACGTGGCCATCTTGCACCCCTCCCAGTCCCTTACTGGTCCCGTATGGGTCGCGCTGTCCCCTCCCAGTCCCGTCCTGGTCCATACTGGTTTATACTGGTCTGTACTGGTCCGTACCTGGATCTTCTGCTGCTACACGTGGTCGTTCTGCGCCCCTCCCAGTCCCATACTGGTCCCATACTGGTCCCTCAGGGCCCCTCCCAGTCCCATACTGGTGCCCCAGGGTCTCTCCCAGTCCCATATTGGTCCATACTGGTCCGTACTGGTTTATACTGGTCCGTACCTGGATCTTCTGCCGGTACACGTGGTCGTCCTGCGCGTACTCCTGCAGCAGCACCCGCAGCTCCAGCCGCTCCGACACCAGCGGGTTCTGCACCGCGATCTGGGGGGACGCGCGTTTTGGGGACCCGCGGGGGCGGTTGGGGGTTTTTGGGGGGTTTGGGGGTTTTTTGGGGGGGTTTGGGGGGTTTTTTTGGGGGGTTTTGGGGGGTTTTGTCACCTCCTGCTGGATCCGGTCCTGCTGCGCCATGATGGCCTCGTCGTAGGCCAAGCAGTTCACGCCTGCGGGATTTGGGGTTCAGGGGGGGATTTGGGGTTCAGGGGGGGATCTGGGGGTTCGGGGGGAAATTTTGGGGGTTCAGGGGCAGATTTGGGGGTTCGGGGGGGAATTCGGGGGGTTCAGGGGGACTTGAGGGCCTGGGGGGGTTGGGGGTTTGGGGGAATTTGGGGTTTGGGGGGATTTGGGGTTCGGGGCACTTGGGGGGTTCAAGGGGGGGTTGGGGGTTCGGGGGAATTTGGGGCTTTGGGGGGAATTTGGGGGTTTTGGGGAATTTGGGGTTCTTGGGAGAATTTGGGTTTTGGGGAATTTGGGGTTTTGGGGAATTTGGGGGTTCAAGGGGGGGTTGGGGGCTCAGGGGGGGATTTTGGGGCAGAAATGGGGGGTTCCAGGGGGGGATTTTGGGGCTCAGGGGGAATAATTTGGGAGTTTGGGATTCGGGGGAAATTTGAGGGGTTCAGGGGCAGATTTGGGGGTTCAGGGGGGGATTTTTGGTGGAAAATCGGGGGGTTAGGGGCGGGATTTGCTGCTTCACAGGGAGATTTGGGGTCCCGGAGGCGGATTTTGGGGTCTGGGGGGTCATTTTGGGGGTCCCGAGGGGTCATTTTGGGGTCCTGGGGGGGATTTTGGGGCCCGGGGGGTGATTTTGGGGTCCCAGAGGCAGATTTTGGGGGTCCTGGGGGGGATTTTGGGGTCCCAGAGGTGGATTTTGGGGCCCGGGGGGTGATTTTGGGGGTCCCGGAGGCGGATTTTGGGGTCCCCAGGCGTCATTTTGGGGGTCCCGGGCGGGGATTTTGGGGTCCGGGCCCCCCCCGCTCCGTTCCCGTCGCCCCGGGCGGGGTTGGGGCCCCCCCAAAGCGGCTCCGTGCGGCCCGTGGAGGCCGCGGCGCGCGGGCCCCGCTCGGGGGGGCCCCGGGGGGCGCGGGGGGGTCCGCGGGGGGTCCCCGGGGGGGCCCCGGCGCCGGTTCCCGGCCGGTACCGTCGCTGTCGCCGCCGAGCGGTTCCGGTTTCTGCTGAGGCTCCTCGGCCGCCATCGCCGCCTCGCCCCGCCCCGCGCTGCGCTTCCGGGTCACCGGCCGCCCGCCCGCAGCGCTTCCGGGGGCAACCGCCGCCCCGCCGGAAGCGCGCCCGGGGCCTTGGCAACAGGCCCCGCCCTCCCGGCCCGGCAGCGGGGAAGCCACGCCCCTAGCGACAGGCTCCGCCCACAGAGCGCCCGGCCCCGCCCCCGCCTCAGGCCCCGCCCCCGCCTCAGGCCCCGCCCCCCCCCGCGCCCGCCCCCGCCTCAGGCCCCACCCCCCGCGCCCAGCCCCGCCCCCGCCTCAGGCCCCGCCCCCCCGCGCCCGGCCCCGCCTCAGGCCCCGCCCCCGCCTCAGGCCCCGCCCCCCGCGCCCGGCCCCGCCCCCCGCGCCCGGCTGCTGTTCTTGCGCTGCTTGTTTTATTTTTCCCCCAATTCGGGTTTTTTTCCGAATTTGCGGCTTTTTTCACGGGCCGGGGATCCCCCGCCCCGTGTCACCACCCCCCCCCGTGTCACCACCCCCCCAGTGTCATTTTTGGGGGGGCCCACAAGGTTATTTTGGGGGGCGCGCGGGGACATTTGGGGGCACGAGCACATTGGGGGGGACATTTGGGGGGGGTCACAGGGACGCTTGGGGGGGACAAGGACATTTCGGGGCCACCAGCACAAAGCGGGGTTCGGATTTCTCCATCGCGATGTTTTATTGACGGGGGGGCCCCGTGTCCCCCCCATTTCTGGGGGGCCGGGGGTGTGGGGGGAGGGGCTGCCCCCCCCTACAGCAGTTACAGATGTTTCACCTAATTCACCTTAAAAAAAATAACAAGGGGGGGGGAACAAGCTGGGGGGGGGGGTGGAGCCCCCCCGGGGGGTTTTGGGGTGCGACCCCCCCCCAAAAGTAGCCCCAAGGCTTTGGGGGGGGAAGGACAGACGGACGCCACTGTGAGATGGGGGGGGAGGTTTGGGGGGGCTGGGGGGGGCACGTGCTGAGCACCCCAAAGCTGCCCCCCCCCGCGGGGGGTTTATTGCGGCTGCTTCTTGGCCAGAGCCGGGAGCTTCGCCTGGACCCTATGGGGAGAACACAGAGACTGGGGGGGCAGGGGCAGCTGGGGGGGTCCGAGAGCTTGGGGGGGGGTGCTAAAGGTTTGGGGGGATCCGAAAGATTTGGGGGGGTCTTCAGTTTTGGGGGGGTCGCGCTTACTTGGCCACGAGGTCGTCGATTTGCTGCCGGGCGATCCCCACGGAGCGATCGATCCGCGCCTGTTTCGGGGGGGATTTCAGGGGCGCCCCCCCGGTTTTTTGGGGGTGCCCCCATTTTTTGGGGGGCGCGCCCCTCTTTTTTAAGGCCCCCCCTCCATTGACAGGGGGGTCCCCCTCGTTTTTGGGCTCACCTGGTACTTCTCGTAGAGCGGGGGGAGGGTGAAGGCCAAGACCTCGGCTGCGGGGGGGGAGAGTTTGGGGGGTCAAACCCCCCTCAGCGTTAATTTTTGGGGTGCCCCCCCCCCATTTTGCAACCGGGGGGGTTGTTTCACGGTTTTGTGGGGGGGGCCGCACCCCATTTCTCACCGAGGATGAGGAGGGTGATGCCGTTGAAAACGGCTCCCACGTAGGTCAGCAGCCACATGGTCACGGCCAACTGGGGGGGGGGGAAGAGTTTTGGGGGGCCCGGGGGGGGAGGGGGAAGCGGGGGGGGGGCAGGGGAGGCGGGGGGGGGCACGGAGGGTCCGACCTTCAGCGAATCCACCAGGTCCTGCACCAGGAAGAGCCGGCGGAGCAGCCGCAGCGCCCGGTCCAGCTGCCGCGCGGCCGCCACGGCCCCGGCCCGGAACCGCTCGGGGGTCAAGGTCAAGTCCAGGTCCAGGTACGCGCTGGGGCCGGGGCACGGGCACGTGAGGGGGGCGCTCCCCGACACCCGCCCCCTGCACCCCTAAATCCTTCCTGCAACCCCCAGAACCCCGTTCCACAGGGGGAAAAAAAACGGGGGGAAAATAAAAGGGAAAAAAAATGGGGGAAAACCCCCCGTTTCCCCAAACCCCCGTTTTTCCCCCATTTTCCCCAAACCCCCATTTTCCCCCAACCCCCGTTTTTCCCCCATTTTCCCCCAACCCCCGTTTTTCCCCCATTTTCCCCCAAACCCCCATTTCCCCAAACCCCCATTTCCCCCAAACCCCCATTTTTCCCCAAACCATCATTTTCCCCCGTTTTCCCCCAAACCCCCATTTTTCCCAAACCCCCGTTTTTCCCCCAAACCCCCATTTTCCCCCATTTTCCCCCAAACCCCCATTTTCTCCCAACCCCCGTTTTTCCCCCATTTTCCCCCAAATCCCCGTTTTTCCCCAAACCCCCATTTTCCCCAACCCCCGTTTTTCCCCCATTTTCCCCCAAACCCCCATTTCCCCCAAACCCCCATTTTTCCCCAAACCCTCATTTTTCCCCGTTTTCCCCCAAAGCCCCATTTTTCCCCCAAACCCCCATTTCCTCCAAACCCCCGTTTTTCCCCCATTTCCCCAAACCCCCATTTTTCCCAAACCCGTTTTTCCCCCAAACCCCCATTTTCCCCCAAACCCCTGTTTTTCCCCCATTTTCCCCAACCCCCCGTTTTCCCCCCATTTCCCCCAACCCCCGTTTTTCCCCCATTTCCCCCAAACCCCATTTTTCCCAAACCCCCATTTTTCCCCAAACCCCCGTTTTTCCCCCATTTCCCCCAAACCCCCATTTTCCCCAAATCCCCGTTTTTCCCTCATTTCCCCTAAACCCCCATTTTCCCCCAAACCCCCGTTTTCCCCCCATTTCCCCCAACCCCCCGTTTTCCCCAAACCCCCATTTTCCCCAAACCCCCGTTTTTCCCCCATTTCCCCCAACCCCCCGTTTTTCCCCCAAACCCCCATTTTCCCCAAATCCCCGTTTTTCCCCCATTTTCCCCAAACCCCCATTTTCTCCCAACCCCCGTTTTTCCCCCATTTTCCCCCAAATCCCCGTTTTTCCCCAAACCCCCATTTTCCCCCAACCCCCGTTTTTCCCCCATTTCCCCCAAACCCCCATTTTCCCCCAAACCCCCATT
Source organism: Caloenas nicobarica (assembly GCF_036013445.1). Lineage (NCBI taxonomy): Eukaryota > Metazoa > Chordata > Aves > Columbiformes > Columbidae > Caloenas > Caloenas nicobarica. The sequence goes on from NW_027017047.1 coordinate 44,187, forward strand.
TTTCCCCAAACCCCCATTTTCCCCAAACCATCATTTTTCCCCCGTTTTCCCCCAAAGCCCCATTTTTCCCCCCAAACCCCCATTTTCCCCAAACCCCCGTTTTTCCCCCATTTCCCCAAAACCCCCATTTTTCCCCAAACCCCCGTTTTTCCCCCATTTCCCAAAACCCCCATTTTCCTTTCCCCTAAACCCCCATTTCCCCAAACCCCCATTTTCCCCAAACCCCCATTTTTCCCCAAACCATCATTTTTCCCCGTTTTCCCCCAAACCCCATTTTCCCAAACCCCGTTTTTCCCCCAAACCCCATTTTCCCCCATTTTCCCCCCAAACCCCCATTTTTCCCCCATTTCCCCCAAACCCCCATTTTTCCCCCAAACCCCCATTTTTCCCCAAACCCCCGTTTTTCCCCCATTTTTCCCCAAACCCCCATTTTCCCCAAACCCCCGTTTTTCCCCCAAACCCCTGTTTTTCCCCAACCCCCATTTTCCCCCAAACCCCATTTTTCCCCCATTTCCCCCAAACCCCCATTTTCCCCCAAACCCCCATTTTTCCCTAAACCCCCGTTTTTCCCCAAACCCCATTTTCCCCCATTTTCCCCCAAACCCCCATTTTTCCCCCATTTCCCCCAAACCCCCATTTTTCCCAAACCCCTGTTTTTCCCCCAAACCCCCATTTTTCCCCAAACCCCCATTTTTCCCAAACCCCCATTTTTCCCCAAACCCCCATTTTTCCCCCATTTTCCTCCAACCCCCCGTTTTTCCCCCGTTTTCCCCCAACCCCCATTTTCCCCCAAACCCCCATTTTCCCCAAACCCCCATTTTCCCCCCATTTCCCCCAACCCCCCGTTTTCCCCCCGTTTCGCTCACCGGAAGGGGTGCCGCTGCTCGCCCTTGCGCAGCGCCTGCAGCAGCGCGTGGCCGACGCGCAGCCCGATGGTGACGGCGAGCAGCGCC
>NW_027017049.1:0-32500 GCF_036013445.1 Caloenas nicobarica
AAAGGAAAGGAAAGGAAAGAAAGGGAAAGAAAGGGAAAGAAAAGGAAAGAAAGTGAAAGAAAAAGAAAGGAGAGGAAAGGAGAGGAAAGGAGAGGAAAGGAAAGGAAAGGAAAGGAAAGGAAAGGAAAGGAAAGAAAAGAAAAGAAAAGAAAAGAAAAGGAAAGAAAAGAAAAGAAAAGAAAAGGAAAGAAAAGGAAAGAAAAGAAAGAAAAGAAAAGAAAGAAAAGAAAAGAAAAGAAAAGAAAAGAAAAGAAAAGAAAAGAAAAGAAAAGAAAAGAAAAGAAAAGAAAAGAAAAGAAAAGAAAAAGGAAAGAAAAGAAAAGAAAAGGATAGAAAAGGAAGGAAAGTGAAAGGAAGGGAAAGAAAGCGAAAGAAAAGGAACAGAACGGAACGGAACGGAACGGAACGGAACGGAAAGGAAAGGAAAGGAAAGGAAAGGAAAGGAAAGGAAAGGAAAGGAAAGGAAAGGAGAGGAAAGGAAAGGAGAGGAAAGGAAAGGAGAGGAAAGGAGAGGAAAGTAGAGGAAAGGACCGGAAAGGAAAGGAAAGGAGAGGAAAGGAAAGGAAAGGAAAGGAAAGGAAAGGAAGGGAAAGGAGAGGAGAGGAGAGGAGAGGAGAGGAGAGGAGAGGAAAGGAAAGGAAAGGAAAGGAAAGGAAAGGAAAGGAAAGGAAAGGAAAGGAAGGAAAGGAAAGGAAAGGAAAGGAAAGGAAAGGAAAGGAAAGGAAAGGAAAGGAAAGGAAAGGAAAGGAAAGGAAAGGCCTCAGTGTGATGATGGGGCCGTGATTATCCCCCGGGTAATTCAGAGAGCTATGCTAAGCTTTCCATGGAGAGAGGCATCAAATTCTTCTCTCAAATTGGCGGGGAGATTGGGATAGTTATTCGTTACTGCTCTTAGAGCTCTTGATCCTGAAGTTGTTGCATTGCAGAGTAAAATAAGAGGACTGGAAAAGCAGGTTGGGATTTTACAGGATGCAAAGGTGATCGCACAAGAAGGAATTACTGTCCAAGCAGAGGGGTGCTATGAGCTGCAAAATAATGTAGACCGGTTGCTAGTGTTTGTTACTAAGGAACAAAGGGAAAAATGTTTGTGTGCAGCTTTTTTAACAGCATATGCTGAACCTGTTGAATCTGTGTTCTCCGTGGAAATTGGTGCACAACGAGGAAAGTATTGATTTAGTGCAGCAGATGGAGGTGGTGTATGCATTGATTATGGGATCTGATCCGGACAGGTTAGCAGTGACAAGAAGTAGTAAAATGCAACTTTGGAGAGGAGTGCCTGCCTCACTAATACTCATGATTCTGCCAGCAGTGACAAATGCTGCAGGTAGTGCAGGCACTCTAGCAAATGCCTTGAGGGGAATTGGGGCTGTAATTTCAGGACCCCCTGTTTGGGTGGTGGATAACGGAAAAGTGGCAAAACTGAAAGGCGTTACAGCACAGGTGATGAGAACACTAATGTGGAATGGTTTAGTACAAGCTGGTATCCCACGATCAGAAATGGGTGGGATCATAGCATCAGAATTTTTTTTGCCGCTTGCAAAAGTCAATGCTTATGCAAAAAAGCCACCCAACCCTAGTCCTCCCGCCAACACTGCACCCGCCCTCCACCCCACGTGCCAGCTCAGTGGAAGACCAGTTTGCTTTTACCTGGCAACAAAAGCAATATACTTGCTGAGTATTGTCTCAGAGATACAAACACAGTCCCTCCGTTTGCCACCAAGTGGTAGTAGCTGATATAGCACTAAGGTTGGATACCGTTACTGATTGCCATGGTATTGATGATCTGTTGATTATGGCAGTGTCACAACCAGCACCTGAAATATGCAGAGGAGCGCTAGTCCCAGGCGCTCTACGACACAAATGCAGGGTGTCTGGACAGCATCCCCTCCGCCACAGCGGGAAGTGCTGGAGTGGACGTGGAGACAGCAGTAGAAATAACATGGATAGATTCAAAGGTGCATTGCATTCTATCCAATATGAAAGGTCCTCTCCGTCACAGGTTATTTGTGCTATTATTTGGACGATCATCAACACCAAGACAAGGGGTTTTTGTCTTATCTGGTATGACTGATGCAGATTATGCAGGTGCAGAAACGATCATGGTCCAAACCATAGCACCACGAGTAAACATCACCAAAGGAGTAAAAATAGCACATTTGATTCCGTTTAAATCACGTGTGCCCAAATCTGGGGAACGAATAAGAGGGTATACAGGTTTTGGGTCCACTGGACCACCAGAAATATTATTCCCATTAAACATTCAAAATCAAAACCTGAGGAGACTGTTCAAATTTAGGACCAAGCATCTCCACATGTTTGGGTAAACAATGGATTACGAGTGTTCAGACAGCAGCATATATTCACACCTGCCTACAGGCATACTTTCGAAAGCCCCACACCCAAGGACTGAATGTATGTACAACCACTTGCACCAGTGTGCACAGTCTCTCAGAAGAACCAACGTCTTTGCGTTCAACCATATATCACAAGAAAGGTTGTGAACAGATGCTCGGCTGCTCTTTTTCCGTGCGGCATACTTTGTTGTGTTTCTCTTTCCGATCGAAACGTAGCGGTATACCGAGAGGAATAGGTAAAGCAGGAAATCTTGCCGTGTGCCTTCTATAGTGTTGGAACCTACTTGCTAATCTCTTCTGTTTGTCCACGTGCACACATATGAGTCTGGAAAAGTTGCAGAAACCTTTCCACGAGCATTCAGGTATGTGTACCCAACACAAAGTGCATGCATATGCCGCCAGAGAAAAGCACGTATCTGTTCATACACTGATATATAAGCAAAACGTGGCAACACACATGCACACCTGCAATCACTCCCTCTCACATCTCTTTACAGAAAGACCTATGTGAAAAGCACTTCCATTCTTAAGGTTAAACACGTCTGTTTATGTTTGGGATACTGTACACACGTATGCGTGTCTGCACGAGAGAATACACGTTTGGAGAGCACCTGCAGATACGTGCCTGTTCTTGGCCTATCCTGTGGGTAGAAGCACTTGTGCTTATAAATGCTTGTCTGTCCACGTGTGTGCCTTGACGTGGGCTCCATTCATGTTTAGGCGTGAGTGTACTGCTCTGCTGTTCGATGGCAATGTTCCGCATATATGTTGATGCACAGTCCTGCATTTCTCGTGTGGACAGGTGCAAGGGATCTCTGCTAGTAAGGGAACAAAGACAGACGTAGGCAGAACTGAATGCTGTGCCATGATACTTTTCTCCTAAGGCAAATGCTTCACAGTCATATGAGGAAAGACGCTTAGCAATCGATCTACAAGAGAAACGAAGCAGAACATCTCATAACGAGAAAGAACAGCAGAGCATCTCTTCACAAGCTTGTCCCTCATGTATAGCTGAGAGCAAACATTGTGTGTTTGTGTGAGAGCAAGTGTAACTCTTTGTTTAGTAGCTTTGCACAGTTACAAGTGGTGGCACGACTGTCAATGTCTAGGATACCTGCAGACGTGACCCAGTGTGCGTGGAGTGTGCCTGAAAGTCTGCATGCCTAAGCGCCTGCTGTATCTATCCATCTCTCCACACGCATGTAAGTCTTTCTCTCAACTAGCATGTGTGTTAATTTCATCGCACATGTGCATCAGCGCAGCAATATTTGAAAGGAATGAGCTCAACTGAGTGTCTCTATTGGCAGTATGTGTGTTGGTTGTACCTCTGTGTATCGGAACAATCATGGTCGCTCAAGTGAACCGAGAAAAGGGAAATCATCTAGGCAGAGGCAACAAAGCAGAAACGAGGCAGGATTGTGTTTGATATAGGCAGTTTCCCTAGGCTGACTTTTCACAGTTACACGAGAAAAACACTGAGTGATAGATCTACCAGAGAAACTTTTCCAAAGAGGCCATTTAGCAAATGAGCTGGAGAACCTCTTATTGGGCCTTTGCCTCAATGTCTCTGAAGGATTTTTGGCTCTCTCCTTGATGAACAGTCAAAGTGTACCTGAGCATTAGCTTCCCCGGGAAACTTGCACTCTTTTTTTGCTGAATAGCAAAAAGACGGGTACGCAAGTCAGGGCAACAAACAGCAGGGGATGCAGTGGCATGGATCCTGACCAGATACTAGGAAATAACCCAAATACAGGCGAGGCGGAGAGGTGGGCCATGCATTTGTCTTCAGGTAGTTCCTGTGTTGCCTTCTTCTGGAAGATTGTGACCTTGATAAGACCGTGTCTGCAATACCTGGGGTTGTGGTTTGCAAGCTTGTGACTCCCACAGATTCCTAATGTATTCAAATATTCTATAAGCACGCTTGTTACTTTTTCATTCTTGGCATATATTGCTTTAGAGTGATTGCTTGATTTGTCTCGGAGTCCTAAAGAAATCCCCTGTGTTCCTCTGTTGGTGTGTCACACTTATAGTGCTTTGGAAAAGCCTCTGATTTAAAGATCAATGATAGCTTGTAGTACTTCTGCTGTTGCATTGTAAAATATAATGGTGCATGCTAAGCAAGAAGCAATGTTCAGTTTATGTGAATTGCACTTTTCTGGTGTTGCAATAAGCAATGCTACCTACAGGAGGACAAAGATCTTCCGATCGTACGCTGTTAAGGCCATCAAGGATGTAAGCCACTGCCCACCACCTGAGTTACACCCTGCCCGTTCATCGTTCTCAGCTTGAGTCAGCTGCTTTTCCTTGCTCCCTGGCAGTACGCAGTAAAAAAAGTCATGTGCTGTCCTTTTAGTTTAGAAGAGATAAAGTTGATTTTCCTTACTACGTCACTGCACACTATATTCAACTGGTGTGGCCCACATGCAAAGAGATTAGACTTCTTCTTTGTTCCATTTCAGATTAAAACAATGGTGTTACACTTATTCCCTCCCTTAAAACCCAGCAATATTCAAAGGAGAGAGAACTGAGCTGTTCTATGATAGGCACATACATCAGACAACGCCTCCAGCTATAGATTGGAAAACACGATGATTGTGTGTATATGAGCAATGCAAAAGCGTCGGGTCTTTGGAGCACTTATGGAGGATAACAACAACTGCTGTTAAATGAAAGAATGTCTGCTTAAAAGTGTAGTCTTTGCTCTTAAGTTCGTACTTTTTTTCAACACAATACATCTTTGGATAGAAGCAAAACACCCTCTGCATCTGTAAGATGGGCACAACTATCACAAAAGCAAAATTTTAATTCCTCACACATAGGGACCTAATACTGATCACCGGCTTTGCTCTCACCCCCATTCCCTCACTTCTATTTCAGTAAGTCCTGGAATCTCCCTACAGATGGGAAGAGCATTCAGGTACCCAGTTCCCTCTACATGTGGCGTGGCCCAGACAGTGAAGGAAATGAGAAACCCTATTCCCTGGGCCATGCATGTGGCCATGCAGATTCTTCCCCAACCAGACCCTTTTAAAGCATGGGCAATGATTCTCTCCTCCTGTTCTTCTGCTGTCATTACCACTTCAAAAATGAATCCCGAACTTATATGAATGCCGTCAGTAACACATGCAGACTCATTCCCTATTTATATTCAGAAATCAAGCTGAATACATATGCCCACTGGCGATCACACACCATTATGCACCTACTATTTCCAGGACATCTAGGCAAAGCCACAGTATGGCATAATCGCACTAAGCTGCCTAGTTCATAAGTGCACACACAGAGAATAAACCAATCCTTATCGATAGCAACACCTACCATGAAATTAAGAAACGCTGGAAATAAAGCAGGCTAAGATCCCCTTCTTTGGCTCTGTTCTCTAGCTGTCTTACTCCAAGCAGACAGACAAGACGGACAAGAGATTCTCAGCCTCCTGATCCTTTCCCCACTCCAGCTATGCTGGTCACACATACGTTTGACTATTAGAATTGCTTTAGGCTGGTGCAATATTCTCTGTGATGGGCGGCATAAGAGGACTCTGCGTGTGTGTGGGCGCATATGTACTCTGTGTGTGCAAAGCTCCTTCTAACTCAATTCCAAAAGTGCTGAAGAGAGGTGTTGGAAGAGAGGGGAGCCCAGGCACAGTCCAGGCAATTGTAAGGGAAAGAAGGACGAAAAGAGTGTTGTCTAAAGAAAAAACAAAGAGGGTGAAGATGTGCTGAGGATGGAAGCTTTTCCTTGCTGGCAGGAAGTAGCCCAAGATCCTTCAGAGGCGAATTTTGCTTGACAGCTGTCCCTGCCCTTCTTTAGCTAAAGGACATATTTGGCAACATTATATGTCAGTGTGTCAACATGGATTTGCTTTTAGGTATATGCGTTTGCATGCAGGTTGTAGTTCTAGCACATATCTGTATTTTTGTGGAAACACTTCTGCCTGTGTTTTGCTGAGGAATCCTATATGCGCATTTGGACTCAGACAGGGGAGAGCAGTAGGCTCCAACACGGAAGAAGGCAGACTGCAACTTTTCCTACGCAATCTGTTTCTCTCGGCATACCTAGTCCTACAAAGAAATCTACTAAACGTTCGATCTGCCAGAGAAATACAAAAAAACATGCCGTGCAGAGGAAGAATAGCACAGTGGATGTTCACAAGCTTATCCATGATGTAGGGTGGAACGCAAGCACGTTCCTATTTCTGTGAGAGTAAGCACGTTCCTGATGGCCTACGCTGGCGCAAGTGCTTGTACATATGTATGCAATCCTTGGCTTTCAGAAGCGTACCTGTAGGCAGGTGCGAGTATAAGCCACAGTCTGTGAACAGGAATGTTCGCTTTTTTACCCACAGATGCAGAAGTGTTTTCGCCCTCAAACGAGTGGCACACAGGTACCTCTGCAGTTAACCGACCCCTTAAGCGCCTCTATGAACATCGCGACAGAAACGGAGTACTTTGCCTCTTCCTAAACACGCAGTCATCTGTACACACACAGACACAAGAACGTGTTTACGTGCAGCCACAAGCTTTCTAATCTTTCTCTGGCTATCTTCCCTATCCCTCTTTACTGCAAACAGAGACTGCACGGACAAGAGATTCACAACCTTCTGAACTTTTCCCCACTCCAGTCAGGCTGACCACACGTACGTGTGAGTATTGGAACTGCTCTGCGCTCGGGCAGTATTCTCTATGATGGGAGGCATCTGAGGGGTCTGCGTGTGGAGGGCCAAAACGGCGTGTGTGTGGAGAGCTCCTTCTAAACCTGTTGCAGAAGTGCTGATGAGAGGGATTGGAAGGGAGGGGAAGCACAGGCACACTCCACGAAGTGAAAGAAGTGAAAGAAGTGAAAGAAGTGAAAGAAGAACGAAGAGAGTGCGCTCTAAAAGAGAGGTAAAGAGAAAGAAGTGTTGCTGAGGATTGAAGTACCTTCTCTGCTGCACGTAGTAGCTAAAGGTCCTTCAGGTACGGTTTTTGCTTTATAGCAGGCTCTGCAGTTTTTTCGCTGACTGACCTGTTTGGACACATTTCTCCAGTAGATCTACCGCTAAGCTTTTTTCTTGGTGTAACTGTGAAAAGTCAGCGAAGGGAAACAGACTGTATGGAACAAATCTCATTTCTTCCTTGATTTTGCTTTGTTGCCTCTACCTAGATGATTTCTCTTGTATCTGTTCAGGTTGAGCAGTGATGGCAGGCATTCCAAACGCACAGCCTTTCAACAGTCCTCACGCACCCCTGCAGAAGTACATATTGGGCTACAATAACACACATGCTTGCTGAGAGAAAGATATGTGCTTGCATGCATGTGGAGAAACGGAGAGCTAGGGCAGACGCTTACACCACCACGAAACACTTGGGAACAATGTGTCCATGGTCATAGGGTCAAGTCTGTAGATATCCTAGATGATGCAAGTCGTGCCGCTAGCAGAATGTTACAGGAAAAGTATTTACATTCGCAGGCGGATGCCGTGCTTGCGTTCAACCATATACCACGGACGAGCTTGTGAATAGATGCTCCCCTCGTTTTTTTCTCTTACGATGTCTTCTGTTACATTTCTCTTGTTGATCTATTGCGAAGAATCTCCTGTCTTGCGACTGTGAAGACCCTGCCAAGTGAAAGAGGTAGCATGGCACCCCTATCTGTTCTGCCTGCTTCTCTTTTTTTCCTTTACTAGCAGAGTTCCCTCCAATTTGTCCACATGAAAAACGTTAAGACTGTGCAACCAAGCATACGCAGTAACTTTCCAACAGCACAGTTGTGCCCTTACACCAGCCTAAGGAGGAATAGGGCCCAACACCTGCTTTCATGCAGAGGGTTGTCAAACATGGGCAACCTTCCCACTGTTTATTCTCGAGCCGCCATGTACATGAGTGTGCAGAATACTAAACATAAACAAATGTTTTTACACTGAGGCATGAACGTGCATTTCACATGAGTATTTCTGTAAATAAATGTTTTTGTGGACAGGTTTTTCTTATCTGTCTTTGTGTGAAGAATTATGCGATTTTTCAGTAGCTGCATATGCATGCAGGTGGTGCTTGTGTGCACATATCTGAATGCTTCTGGCAACACGTCTGCGTTTGTTTCCCTGAGGAATCCTATTTGTTCTTTAGATGCGTACAAGGGAGAGCAGGTTGGCTCCAACACAGAAGAAGGAAGACGCTGAGTATTCTGACCCAATCTCTTTCTCTAGGCATACCTAGTCCTACAAAGAAAACCTCTAAGCCTTCGATTTGCATGAGAAATTCAACAAAATAGGTGGTAAAGAGGAAGAAAAGAAAAGGGTCTTTTGTCAAGATTGTCCGCGTTGTATCTGGAAAGATTTCCAAACAGGTCATTTAAGGAAAGAACAGCAGAGTCTGATATCAGTCCAAAAAATCATATCTGGAGGAACTTTGTCTGGTCATGCCACCAAGTGAAGGGAAAGGCCATAGGGATAGGGTTGGAAGGGGCCGTGAACACACACAGTACATTTTCGCCCCCACAAACGGAGTCCTCATATGCATCCCAGCACAGAGTATACTGCACCAGCGTAGAGCAGTTCCAGTACAAACAGGAGTGGGCAACCAGCATGGCTGGAGTGGAGAAAGGTTCTGGATACTGACAATCTCTTGTCCGTGCAGTCTCCACTTGGAGTAAAGATGGCTAAGGAACAGAGCCATAGAAAGGGATCTCAGTCTGCATTATTTCCTGTGCTTCTTGGTCTCAGGATAGGAGATGCTTCGGATAGGTTTATTGTCAGCGTGTGTGCATGTGCACACTAGGCAGGTTTGCGAGACCATGGGATTTTGTGGCTGTGTTTATAGATGTGTAGGAAATAGGACGCGTATAGTGGTGTGTGATCACGACTGTGTGTGTTCATTCTGATCTATGAGTGTAAATATGGAAGGAGTGTGTATGAAACCTTGTGAATATACAAGAGTATGTATGTTTGCGTGCGCCATGGTGTGTAACCAGCAGCGTGCATGTGCAGTGATGTGAGTACACAGATATGCACGCATGAGTTTTCATGTGCGTCCATCTTTTTCCCTGCATCCCCAGGCATGGTTTCCCAGCTACTCTCTTCCTTTCGCAGGTCTGCTGCAGAGAGCGTTTTGCAAAAAGTTCACCGCGAAGAATAGAGATTCTTTTATCTGGAGACCAGGAATCCTGGAGTTATAAGGGAAACGAGTAGTGGAGATGTTCTTGCTGAAGTGGGAGTCCGTTCCCCGTGTGCAGTGAACCAATCTTAGAAACAGATGCTCTCCATTTCAGAGCTGTACAAGCCTAGATGCGAGAAAGCAAGCATGCCAGCAACAAAAGTCACAGTCATTATATGCCAAATCTTATCGCAACAACGACAACCTCAGGGCAGTCCTACAGAGCCAATTGGTCAAACGTTTGCTTATTGGTTACACAATAATTGTAGTACTATGCATCATCCCTGGGGACAGGTCTCATGTCACATGTCTCATGTGGGGTTGGCCTCTGCAGTCCTGTGGGTGTGCTTTTTGCAAAGATCATCCAAGGGACACCATCTGAATATGTTTGGTTAGGGTTAGGGTCTAGGGTTAGGGTTAGGGTTAGGGTTTAGGTTTAGGGTTAGGGTTAGGGTTCGGGTTAGGGTTATGGTTAGGGTTATGGTTCGGGTTTTTCCCCCAGGAGGGGCTGTGCTTCAAAATCAATGTGTTTGCTCACAAATGTGCAAGTCCGTTAGCGTAAGACAAAGAGAAACCCACCGTAGTCATGTTCGAAGCGTGTGTCTGGGAGATGGATGGTTTAATTTTAGGAGTTCACACCTATGCAATTCTAGTGCCGGAGGAAAATGAAAGCTGAGGGGTTTTTGTGGTGTGGGTAGGGATCCGCATACCTTTTTAGTATAAGCGAATGACCGCGGTTTGTTCTTTACTTTTAGTTTCCATCTTTGAAACTGCACGGCCAAATGCGCTCAGGGTCCCCACAGGGTGGCGAGCAGGCGAGTGAGGATGCAGAGCGGGCCAATCAGACGGCGCGAGCAAGGTTGAGGGGCGAAGCGCTGATAGGCGGAGAGAATGGCGATTGACGTGCGTAGGTTCTCAGCTCTCAATCGCGACAGTTGGCGAAGTGGCGGTGCTTGTGAAGTCCCTACTGCGCATGCCCAAATGGGCGCAGTCCTCAGTCAGGTCCGGTGAAGGTGTGGGCTTGTGGGGGCGGAGCGTGGGAAGGAGCATCCAATAGGAGGACAGCGCGGTGGGGTGGAAAGCAGCCAATGAGAGCGCGCCGACTCAATCCAGTTGGAATAGCTAGCTCCCTGGCAAGCGTGTCCGTGGTGTCTCGGGGGGGTACCGGGAATGAACGGGACGGGCGTCGGGGCGAGGGACGGGAGGCTGCGGAGCTCTCGCTGCGGCCTGCTCCCGGGGATCTGGAGGCAGCCGGTTCAGGGCAGGGCAGTCCTTGGTGAGGTCCCCGGAGCCGGCAGAGGGGCATGAGGTGACAGGCGGGAACCTCCCACCGGGTGTCAGTGCCCGCTGAACGCGGCGGGACAGTGGGAGGGAGCGAGGGGAACGGAGCAGCGAAATAGGTGGCAGGTGAGTGCGGGCATGGTGAGGGTGACCGTGACGTTGGAACGGGAGGAACGGGATGGGCCAGTGCGGTGGGGAGGTGTTTAGTTAGGTTTCCCCCTCCTGCCCTCATGGCCGAGCTCGCAAAGCTGGTGAGAGGCGTGTGACTCTTAGGGCAGGTGGGCTAAAGGTCTGTGGCCTGGAGCTGTGTCTCCGGTGCAGCTCCCATTCCCGGGCTCTCCGGGAGTGGCGCAGCCCCCTTTTGTCAGGGGGATGTTTAGAAACAGAGCTAAGGTGCGGTTGCAGGCTCGGCGGTGTGGTGAGCAGGGTGCCGCTTTGGCGGAAGTGCGGAAGCTCAGGGCGAGGCCCTGCAGGTTCTGTGTCTTTACGTGCGATTGGGTGTGTCCACCCATGCCAGGCTCAGGGTCCTTCCCGGCCCGAGCACCCTCCCCATGTAGAGGAGCCCCGTGGAGCCGTGGCACCCACGCGCTCAGCTTCCCCTTTCTGGACAACGTGGCACAAGAGAAAGAGAAAGAAAAAGAAAACGCACAGACAAAAAGACAGGGCAAGACCTCGCGCCCAATATGCACGTGGCTTTGCGCTTCGGGCGGGGAGGTGATGGGCGGAGAGAATGGCAATTCAAGTGCAGAGCGGGCCGATCGCGTGCTTGCATGCTGCCACGGGCCGGGGACAGCTGGGGTCGGGACTCAGAGGTGCTGCCTCCAGGTGCCGTCGGCCAGCAGAGCAAGCCGGGCGCGTTAGCCTTCCGGCACCGGGCAGGCGGGCGGCGGTGTTCGTTTTCGGGACTTGCGGCTGTCCCTGCAACAGGGGCGCTTTCCTGCCGCGGCTCTCTGGTTTTTTTTGTTTTGGTTTGGTTTGGGTTTTTTTGCGGGATTTCCGCGGAACGCGGCACGACTGCTTGCCCGGGGCTGCCACGCCGGCTCTCAGTGCTGCCGTCCTGTGGGCAAAGCGTGGTACTGCAGGCGGCCGCCCCAATGCGGTGCCGCGGCGCGCCTCGGTGCTGCCGTCGTGTGGCGAAACTCGGGTACTGCAGCGCACGGCCAGCAAGCGCTGCCGCTGGGCGATCCCTTATTCTGACTAATTCCTCTGCTTCTTTCTGCGTTATTTTCTTAAGATGCTGAACTCTAATTTCGAATTTTTGTTTTTCAAAGGGGGAGCTACGAACACCTGATGCTCAGCAGATCCCGCAGCCCAGGCGGGGAACAAAACGTGGGAGAGCAGAGCCCAAGCGGGAGACGTGGCAACATCTTCCCTCCCCACTGTGCCATGGGGCAGCTGCCGGCCTGTGGGATGGGGGCTGCGACTGTTTGGGGCGCTGCCCCCTGTTTTGAGGAGTTGTGGTATGTACATATGTAAATGGCATTATGAGAGCAAGGAGATGCCCGTGGGGGCTATTTCCCTTTTCTACCTTCTTTTGGAGAGAAAAGGGGGGATTTGGGGGGGTGATGATGATGTTACTGGGGGGTGTGCTGATGGTACTGGAGGAGCAGGCCAGTGAGAGATGGGGGGATTACAGCCCCAAAATGCCTGAAGGATCATGGGTGGGGTATTTAGTGGTACTGTGGGGAGGAGAAATTTCTCCCTGTCCTCTGCAGGGAAAACAAAATAAAACAATCCTACATCAAAGCTGTCCTGGAGAAATACTTGCTGTTTGTCATTCAGGTTCTAGAAGTGCCCGATGTCCTGTTAAAGGTTGTGGTGGTGCAGGTCAGGGATCCCCAGGCTGTGCCGAGACCACAGGATGGCTGCTGGTGGAACAAAAGTCAAGGACAACTTCTCAGAGGTAAGAACCTTTCGATTTGCTCTCCTCAGGACACATCCATTTGCCTCTGGGCCTCTCACAGGCTTACTCGCCACCTTGTTCCCTCAGAAACCCGTTTCCTTCCAGTTCCTCTGTGATTGCCCCGCCTGCCTTTGGGTGCCCGCAGGCTCTTTGGTGGCATCAAGGTGCCCGTTTGACCTTTTGCTTCATTTAATTCCCCTCTTTTTCTCTCTTCCCCTCAAAACTTCCCCATTTGCTTTTGGCACATCCCAGAGGCCTCATTTTTCCCTCTTGTACCCTCTCAAGACCGCTCTGTTTGCCCCTCCGCTCCCTTTAGAACTCCTCTGATTTCCACCTGCTCCTCTCAGGACAGCTGAGCTTGTCTTTTGGGGCACCTGAGAGCCTCCATTTACCTTCCTTGTAGCCGCCCCCCGTGTTCTTGTTGCCTGGGGACCTGTTTGTGTATTTTGCAGCCCAGAGGCCTCTGTTTGCCTTTCTTGTGACCCAGAGCCCTTCACGTGGCCTCCAGTTGCTGCAGGACCTCTCCCTTGGGCAGCGTGCCTTGGAGCCATGGCAGGCACCCCCATCAGCTCCCCACATCCCTCCGGTACCCTTCGTGTGCCCCCTGTCCCCTCATGTCCCCTCCATTGTCCTTCCAGGCACCAGAATCAATGTGTGTGGCAAGTGGCCTCGTCAAACCATGTCCCTTCCAAGTGCCTCCGTCCCCCACATGGTCCTCTCAGGAGGAGGGCTTTAGTATCACTCTCTGTGGACTCGTTTGTCTTTCTTTAGACCTCTCCCAAGGGGTTTTGTCATTTGTTTTCGTTTGAGATGCTTAAGTGTTACTTAAGGTGCTTGGTACTGTTTCTGCCATGTGGGGTTTGTTGTTGTTTCCAGCCTATCCTGGTTTTCTGTCCTTTGGGATTTATTTATTACTGTTGTGAGAGTCAGAGAGAAAACGAGGAGTCTCTGTGACTTAAAACTATTGTTGATCTGCAGTGTTTTAGAGCAGGATTCTTACAGGATGTATTTCTCCCCAGAATGCAGCGCTGGTACAAGTTCACCAGGACACGTGTGTCCAGCAGGTCTGTCGGGCTGGGCAGGCGGTGAATGGATGCGCTGGCAGCGGCTGCTGAACCAGCCGGGGTTTGTTTGACCGTGTCCAGCCTCGTACGTGTGGTTTGTTTTCACTTGCGGGTTGAAACAGCAGTTTCCTTAATTAAAAATACCCCAACATGGCCCCCGGCTGTTTATAAATGGAGGTATTAAAAAACCTCCCAGGTAGTAATGATTCCCAACATAACATTAAAAGATTTAGATGCAAAATAAAATTAGAAAACAGTGAGTCATGACTGTCTATATTTAAACACAGCTTTTTTGGAAGGTGTGTGAAAACATCACAGGTATTAATTACCTCTAAGTAGAGTCAAAATAAAAAGACAACAAACTACGTCTGATTAACAACAGTTAATTTTAATTTTTCACTGTGATATCCAGTCTGGGCTTCTCCTGCAGGGGCGTGTCCTCGAGAGGTCACGCCCCCAACTCCATCCCCTTCAAAGCTCCGCCCCTGCCAGTGTGTGCCCTCCCCCAAGGGGCGTGTCCCATGCAGGCCCCTCCCCTTTCACCGCACCGCCCGAGGAGCATGACGCACTGAGGCCCCGCCCCCAACTCCTCCCAACCACCTCCCCTAAGCCACGCCCCCTCAGAGCATGTCCTGTAAAGGCTCCACCCCATCCAAAGCCCCTCCCTTGCTAAGCCACGCCCCCTTGGGGCACATCCCTTGCTGACCCCACCCCCGAGTGGGCTGTCCAAGGGGTGACGTCTGCACAGACTCCACCCCCAGGCTCCTCCCACAGGGCGTGACACACGGAGGCTCCACCCCCTTCCCCAGGCGGGGCTCCCCATGGGCGCGTCCTCTCATAGTCCCCGCCCCTCCGCACTGACCCCACCTCCTGCATGCGGTGCCACCCCCAGCTGTCCCCCATATGTGCCCCCCCCATCTGTGCCCCATAAGTAACCCCATAGCAGCCCCACAGGTACCGCTATAGCAGCCCTGTACCTGTAATAAATTTCGACTCCAATTAACTTAAACAATTAAAATTTTATTGCCAAATAGTAGCAGGCTACGATAAGCAAAGACAGCACTGGGTGCGGCCTAGAGACCTCAGTCTCTCTGGTGGCGCACGCACACACAAACTTAGTCCTTTCGGCTTTTATAGTCCTCTTTCGGATGTAATTCTCCACTCTCATTGAAGGCTTGTGCTACGGTGCAACTTGCGGTGTGTCTTGCGTCATGTGGGCGTTGACCGCTGTATATCTCTCTTTGTTTCTGGTTATCTTGTCTCGGCTTCTTATCAGGTAAACATGGCAGGCAAAGTCTATCAAGTAAACACACTATTTCCTGTTTTGCTACAGCATGTTTCCACGAGTTTTAATGAACAAAGATTTCTCAGGACTGTTTGTGACATACCTGCCCATAAGTGCTCCAGACACGCCTCTGAAGAGCCCCTATAGCAGCCCCATAGGTGCCCCACAGGTACCGCTATAGCAGCCCTGTACCTACCCATAAGTGCTCCAGACACTCCTCTCAAGAGCCCCTATAGCAGCCCCACAGGTGCCCCACAGGTACCGCCACAGCTGCCCCATCCCGCCCCGCGGCCGCTGCTGCGGGACCGCCAGAGCCCCCGGCCCCACACCCGCCCCGCAGCCCCACAGGGCGCGGTGCCGGTGAAGCCACGTCCTGGCTGCGGCCGGAGGAGCCGCCGCTTTTCCCCCCCCAACATCCCAGATCGCCATTGCTGCTGCGGCCGGAGGAGCCGCCGCTTTTCCCCCCCCACATCCCAGATCGCCGTTGCTGCTGCGGCCGGAGGAGCCGCCGCTTTTCCCCCCCCACATCCCCCCAATCACCGTTGCTGCTGCTGCTGCTGCTGTCGCCGCTGTCTCAGGAGCTGCCGCTTTTCCGCCCAGCCCCGACTCCCCCCCCCGCCTCAATCGCCGCCGCCGGACGAGCAACCGCCTCCTGCTTCTTCCGCCATCTTGTCTCCCCCCTCCTTTTCGCCGCTGCTATTTTATAGTGTGGTAGGAGGGGGCGCCCGCTGATTGGCTGCTGGCGCCCGGCGCGAAAGCCGCCCATTGGCTCATCCCCGCGCGGGCTTCTCCGAGGCAGAGGGAGAAAGGTGCTGATTGGTGATCGTATCGCTGAGGGAAGAAAGGCGCTGATTGGTCACTGCCTTCCCGCCGAGGTTCGCCCAGCCCGTGCCAGGCGCTGATTCCCTAGTGCCTCTGAGGTAAAAAAGGCGCTGATTGGTCGCCGTCTTCCCGCCAACATTCTTCCACAGTAACGAGGCGCTGATTGGCCAGCGCGGCTGAGGCGGGCGTCTCGTCCATTGGCCGGAGGGTGGGCGGAGGGCGGGACCGGGCGGGACAGCGAGGTGATAAAGGATGTGGCAGCGGCGGCCGCGCGCTTCTCGGGGCTGCCGAACCGGCTGATCCGCCCCCCCACGCGGGACCCGAGGGACCGAGAGCAGCGGGAGCGGCGGCTGGAACTGATTAACGGGCGGGTCAGGGCGTTAATTATCGTGCGGGAGTTAATTGGGGCTCGGCGGGGTGACGAGTGCCCGGCGGGCTTGGGTGTCTTTGGGGCTTTGATGGAAACTGGGGGTTTAAAAGCCGCGGGTTTGTGGCTGTTGGGGTGGGGGCTGAGGCTCCCGCAGCCGGTTTAACTGTTCGAATCGTTGTGTTCAAAGCGGGAGGAGCCGGTTTGGGGCTTTTCTCGGGAGCCGGGGAGGTTTGGGTCCAGTTCGGCTTCTAGAAGTTTTTTTTACATATTTTAGGGGGGTTTTGGGTGCCGATTTGTGCTAAAAGGCACCTTTAAAATCTCTTTATTGTCATTTTATCAGGAGAATTAATGTTTAAAGCTCGGGGGGAGGTTTGGGGCTTTTTTCCAGGAGTTTGAGTCCAGATTAGGGTTTTTTTTTTAATGTTATTTTTTTTAATATGTTTAAAAGGTTTATTTGAGGTTTTATTTGGAACATTTTGGGCGGGTTTGAGGCTCCTAAAATTTAATTGTTTGATTTATTAAAGTTAATGTCGAAATTATTGTATTTAAAGTCGGGAGAGGCCATTTGGGTCGAAATAGCATTTTAAACGTATTTAAAGTTGCGGATCCCACTTTGGGGCTGATTCGTGACTTTAAAGCTTTTAAAACTCTTCATTTGAACCGGTTTATGGAGCAGTTCAAACCGCAGATTCGGGTTTTCTGGGTTTGGAGCCGAATTGGGGTTTTTACCAACCGGCCGATTTATTTGGGCTCTTGCACTTCAATGGTTTTTGCGGTTTTATTTTACCGGGTTCGGGCGGTTCGAGGCTCCTGGAGCCGCTGAATTGTTTTAATTATTTAAAGCTGCGAGGAGCTGTTTTGGGGCTGTTTGGGTCTAAATCGGCTTTTTAAAGGTTTATTTAACGCTTCTAAAGCTCGAGGGGCAGATTTGGGGCTGTAAAGCTTTTAGAATCTATTTACTGATAACGAATTTATTCAATAGATTAATATTTAAAGTGCAGGGGGAGATTTGGGGCAGTTTCCCAGGATTACGAGTCCAAATTCGGCTTTTTATTTTAACTGCTTATTAATTTAAATTATTATATTTAAACGGGGCTTTATGAGGTTTTTTTTTAATGGAGGTTTTTAGGGGTTTTTTTAGCATTTTGGGCAGTTGTGAGGCTCCTAAAGCCGCTTAATTGTTGAAATAATTTAATTGTTTAAATAATTGTGTAAATTATTGTATTTAAAGTCAGGAGGGGCATTTTGTTGCTTTTTGAGGCGATTTGGGGGCTGAATTCACTTTACCGAACATATCTAAAGTTCGGGGTCCCAGATCTGGTGCTTTTAAAATCTATTTATCGATAATTTACTAAATTAATATTTAAGCGGGAACAAACTCGGCTTTTTTAACCCGCCGCCATTTTGTCTCCCCCCTCACCCTGAGCGGGGTGAGGAGACGCCCGCTGATTGGCCAGTGCCGTCTGGCGGGAAAGCCTCCCATTGGCTCAGCCCCGCGCGGCTGTCTCCCAGGGGAGGAAGGTGCTGATTGGTCGCCGCATCCCTAAACCCGCTTAATTCTTTAAATTGTATTATTTAAATATTACTATATTATTTAATATGGTAATATATGAATTTAAAAAATATAGATCTATAAAATTAACATATTAGTGTATTAACAATATAATATAAATTATATAATAATATGATGAATAATAAAAATGTATTTTGTATTATATACTAACCATCAATTAATATTATTAATTAATTAATATATAATAACATAATATAATAATGTGATGTATAATGTATTATAACAATATTTATGATATGTTAATATTCTGTATTGATATAGTAATATATAATTACTATATAATATATCTAATACATTAATATATATCTTATTCTATTATATAAAGCTGGGAGGGACCATATTTGGGTGGGTTTTTGATATTTTTGGGCTGTTTTTAGGATAATTTGTGCTCCAAGAAGCTTTTAAGATCTATTTTTTTTTGGCAATCAATTTGCTCACTAAGTTAATATTTAAGCAGGGCGGGGTTGGGGCTATTTCCCAGGATTTTGAAGCAAATAACGCCTTTTTTTTTTCTTTTTTTCTTTCTTTTTTTTTTTTTTTTTTACAACTGCAGCTCCTGCTCAGAGAACACTGAAGGCAGCCGGGCCATGCCCCTCCATCTGCTCCCGCTGGGCCACGCCCCCCATCTGCTCCACCCTGGCCACGCCCCCCATCTGCTCCACCCTGGCCACGCCCCCCTCTCCAGCCGGCCATGCCTCCACTGCCCACTATGGGGGGAGTCACAAGGGTCTATGGGGCGGTTGTGGGGGGTCACAGGGGTGTGGGGTCAATGGGGCTGTTGTGGGGTGAAACACCCCACAAGAGGCTGAACCCCCTGCAGGTGAGTGGCCTACACACTGACCCACACCCTGTAGTTCTTCCACTCTGCTGCATAGATTCACAGCACCTCATAGCTCCTCTACTCTGCACCATAGACCCACAGCACCCCATAGCTCTTCCATTCTCCCCCATAGATCCACACCAGTGCCCCACAGTAACTCATACCTCTCCCACTCTGCCCCATAGACCCACAGTGCTGCCCGACAGCACCCTAGAGCTCCTGCACTCTAACCCATAGATCCACAGCGCCCTGTAGTTCCCCCCCTCTGCCCCATAGATCCACAGCACTGCCCCACAGCACCCCATGGCTCCTGCACTCTGACCCATAGACCCACAGTGCAGCTCCACAGCATCCCATATCTTGTTCACCCTGCCCCATAGACCCAGAGCATGTCATTGCTCCTCCAGTCTGCCCCATAGATCCACAGTGCTGCCCCACAGCGCCCCATAGCTCCTGCACTCTGCCCCTTAGGCCCACAGCGCTGCCCTGCAGCACCCTTTAGCTGCTGCACCCTGCCCTATACATACATAGCACCTCATGGCTTCTACATTTTCCCCCACAGATCCACGTTTCTGCCCCACAGCACCCCACACCTCTGTCCACATCACCACCCTTTCTGACCACGCCTCCACTGCCCACTGTGGGGGGGGGCACAAGGGTCTATGGGGTGGGTGTGGGGAGTCATGGGGGCTGTGGGGTCAATGGGGCTGTTGTGGGGCGAAACACCCCAGAAGAGGCTGAACCCCTAGCAGGTGAGTGACCCACACACTGACCCACAGTGACCCATAGCACCCCATAGCCCCTCTACTCTGCCCCATAGGTCAACAGCACCCTGTAGCTGCTCTCACTCTGCCCCATAGATGGACAGCACTGCCACACAGCACCCCATAGAATCTTCACTCTGCCCCATAGATGGCAAAGCACTGCCCCACAGCACCCCATGGCTCCTGCACTCTGACCCATAGACCCACAGCAGTGCTGCACAGCACCCCATAGCTCATCCACTCTGCCCCATAGATCCACTGCAGTGCCCCGCAGCACCCTGCTTCCTCCACTCTGCCCCATACATACATAGCACTGCCCCACAATGTCATGGCTCCTCTGCTCTGCCTCATACATTCACACCAGTGCCCTCAGTAGCTCATACATCTTCCACTCTGCCCCATAGATGCACAGTGCTGCCCCATAACACCCTAGAGCAGCTCCACTCTGGCCTTGAGACCCAGAGTGCTGCCCCACAGCGCTGCCCCACAGCACCCCATACCTCCTCCAATCTGCCCCATAGATCCACAGCACTGCCCTACAGCACCCCATGGCTCCTGCACGCTGCCCCACAGCAGCCCATAGCTCCTCTACTCTGCCCCATAGTCCCACAGCACCTCATAGCCCCACAGCACCCCATAGCTCTTCCTCTCTGCCCCATAGATCCACACCAGTGCCCCACAGTACCTCATACCTCTTCCACTCTGGCCCATAGCCCCACAGTGTTGACCCACAGCACCCTAGAGCTCCTCCACTCTGCCCCATAGACCCACAGCACCCTGTAGTTCCCCCCTCTGCCCTATAGATCCACAGGACTGCCCCACAGCACCACATAGCTCTTCTGCTCTGCCGCATAGACCCACAGTGCTGACCCACAGCACCCTAGAGCTCCTCCACTCTGCCCCATAGACCCACAGTGCCCTGTATTTCCCCCCCTCCGCACCATAGATCCACAGCACTGCCCCACAGCACCCCATGGCTCCTGCACTCTGACCCATAGACCCACAGTGCTGCTCCACAGCACCCCGTATCTTGTTCACTCTTGCCTGATAGAACTGCAGCACCCCATAGCTCCTCCACTCTGCCCCCTAGATCCAAAGCACCCCATAGCCCCTCTACTCTGCCCCATAGGTCAACAGCACCCTGTAGCTGCTCTCACTCTGCCTCATAGATGGACAGCACTGCTGTGCAGCACCCCATAGAATCTTCACTCTGCCCCATAGATGGCACAGCACTGCCCCACAGCACCCCCTTGCTCCTGGACTCTGACCCATAGACCCACACTGTTGCCCCACAGCACCCCATATCTTGTTCCCTCTGCCTCACAGACCCACAGCACTGCTGCACAGCACCTCATAGCTCATCCACTCAGCCCCACAGATCCACTGCAGTGCCCCACAGCACCCGTGCTTCCTCCACTCTGCCCCATGCATGCATAGCACTGCCCCATACCCTCATAGCTCCTCCGCTCTGCCCCATACATTCACACCAGTGCCCCCAATACCTCATACATCTTCCACTCTGCACCATAGATACACAGTGCTGCCCCACAGCACCCCAGAGCTCCTCCACTCTGCCCCATAGTCCCACAGTGCTGCCCCAAAGCACCCCAGAGCTCTTCTACTCTGCCCAATAGATGCACAGCGCTGCCCTACAGCACCCCATACATCCTCCACTGCCCCGTACATCTACAGCAGTGGCCTACTGCACCCCATGGCTGCCGGGCTCTGCCCCATAGTCCCACAGTGCTGCCCCACAGCACCACATGGCTCCTCTACTCTGACCCTTATAGCCACAGTGCTGCCCTACAACACCCTTTAGCTGCTGCACTCTACCCTAGAGATGCGTACCACCCCATAGCTTCTGCATTCTGCCCCATAGATCCAGGTTTCTGCCCCACAGCACCCCACACCTCTGTCCACATCACCACCCTTCCCTCCTGACCACGCCTCCACTGCCCATTATGGGGCGGTCACAAGGGTCTATGGGGCGGTTGTGGGGGGTCCCGGGGTCTGCGGAGTCAATGGGGCTGTTCCCGGGTTAGGGGGTAGGGTCATGAGGGTTAGGGAACATGGGGACACAGAGACGCCCATGGGGTGAATGTGGACATGGGGACACTGAGACCCCTGTGGAGAGAGTGGGGACACTGGAGACCCCCCTGCAGTGAGGGGGGGGGGGCATGGGGGACCCCGACCCCCGTTCCCCGCCCTGGGTGTCAGCTCTGCGGGTTCTGCCACCAACGCGCGTCCCTGACGTGGCACATGCTGCGCCATGGCGGGGGCAGGGGCCATCCCTGCCCTGCCCCCGCTGCTTCTGGACCCCCCAGCGCCTCAAGTTCCAGGCAATCAAGAGCCTCCATGAGCTCCCCCGAACCACCCCTGTGGCACCCTGGGGACCCCTGACCCCCCCGGCACCCTGTGCTTGGTGACCCCCAACCCCCTGCGCCCCTTTGCCCTTGGGCCCCTCCTCTGTTATTTATTTCCTGTTGGCCCCCCGGGGTGTGTGGGACTGGGGGGGCCGTGGGGCCCACGGTTTTATCTTGGGGGGGGGTCACCCTTGGGCCCCCCATTCCATTAAAGTGATGGAGGGGGGGGCAGGGCGCCATTTGGGGACACAGCTCCACCCCCAGTGCTGAACGCGGGGGATCGGGGGGGCTATGGGAAGAGTCTATAGGGGCAGCGGGACACCCTGAGGATGTCGTGGGGACCCCCCTCCATGGCAGCCAAGGACACAGCGGGGACCCCTTGGGGCCACGGGGACACTGAGGGGACCCCCAGGGATCTTCCCCTGGGACCCCGAGGGGACCCACCTGGGAATCACGAAGGCGCCTGGATCCCAGTGGGGGTGTCACCTCCAGCGCCCCCCAAATGCTGTGGGCACCCCCGTGGCCCCTTCCCCAGTACCCAGGAGCTGCCCTGCCCCCTGCAAGGAGCCCCAACGCCCCCCGGCTGGTGTCAGACCATCGCCTGCCCCCCCTTTTTGTGCACCCCCAAATGGGAGTAAGTGGGTTCCCCCCTCCCATCCCCCGAGGGTTGTCCTGGTCCCTGGAGCTGGGGGGGCGCTAGGACCCAGGGGGGAACCCGGACCGAGCCCCAGCTTGGAGGCCACGCCCCCGGGCCCAACAGAAACCAGCAGAGCACGACAGAGCCCGATAAGGGCCGACGGAGCCTGACAGGGCCCGACAAAACTTGAAAGAGCACGATAGAGCCCCACAGAACCTGACCAAAGTCAACAGACCCTGACAGCGCCCGATAAAGCCCAACAGAGCCCAACAAAGTCCGATAGAGCTTGACAGAGTCTGTCAAATCCCGACAAAATCTGACAGAGCCCGAGAAAGTCCAACAGAGCCTGACAGAGCCCGTCAAAGCCCGATAAAGACTGACAGAGGTCAACAGAGCCCAGCGGGGCCTGACAGATCCCAACAAGGCGTGACAGGGCCTGACAAAGCCCGACCGATCTTGACACAGCCCAAGAAACCTGAGAGAGCCCGACAGAGCCCAAGAAAGCACCACAAGGCCTGACAAAGCCCGACAAAGAGTGACGGAGCCTGCCAAGGCCTCACACAGCCCGACGGAGCCTTAAAGGGCCTGGCAGGGCCTGGCAGGGTTCGACAGGGCCTGACAGCGCCCGACCAAATCTGAGAGAGTCTGACGGAGGCCTGTAGGGGAGCCCTGGGGAGGAATGGGGAGCTCTGGGGAGTCGAGACATGTTTTGGGGAGCTCTGGGGAGGAATGTGGAGCCCTGAGGAGCCAAGATACGTTTTGGGGAGCCCTGGGGAGGAATGGGGAGCCCTGAGGAACCAAGACACATTTTGGGGAGTCCTCGGGAGGAATATGGAGCCCTGAGGAACCAAGACACATTTTGGGGAGCCCAGAGGAACCAAGGCGAGCCCTGGGGAGAACTTGGCAGCCTCGGGGAATCGATGCGAACCCTGGGGAGGACGGTGGATCTCAGAGGAGCCCCAGGGAGACGAGGCGATAGCTGGGGAGGGTCTGGGGAGCCCTGGAAGATGAGGGGGGTCCTGGGGAGACCTTTGGAGTCCCGGGGAGGCAAAGAAAGCCCTGGGTTACTTTTTAGAAGAGGTTCTCGTAGAATCTATTTATTACCATATTAATTATTGACCCTGCCCCTTCCCCAGGTGGTTTGGTCAGGGTGGTGGGCGGGGCCTGGGCCGATTGACCCCTCCCCTTCCCCAGGGGATTGTGGGAGGGGGGGGGTGGGCTGGGCCCGGGGTATTTGAGCCCCAGCCCCTGGGCAGGGAGCTCATTTTGCTCCAGGGCTGCTTTGGTGCTGGTTCTCTGCTGCTCCTTCAGCAGTGGGCAGCTTTTGAGCTGTTTAGTCAGCATGGACAGACGTGTTTGGAGAAGTGGAGGTGTCTGCTAGAGGTAAGAGCTTCAGGAGCAGCAAAGGTTCAACAGCAGCTGTAGCAGAAAGTATGTTTGTAACTATGTTTAATTTACTAAATCATTTTCAGGTGCTTCACGTTTTCCCAGAACTCCTGACTGCAATGAAAATGGAGCATTGTTTTTTTGGTTTTTACTGCTGTATACCAAGCTGCTGGTATAATCTTTTCTCCTAGGACTGACGCTCAGGTTATCTAGCAGGGGTTAGAGTGAGCGTCTTGTATATGTAGACGGAGTTCTAGCACTTCTGAAGGAAGCAGTGGGGCCATAAGGCAGAGTGTCTTTCTGGCTATGGGGTGGCTCATCGCCTCCCTGATCACCCACAGAACACGGTGTTGTCCCCAGAACCCTTGCAGCGGGCGGTGGCCCCTGGTGGATCATTCAAATGTCCTTCCCAGAACTCAGCCAAGGTGAGCAGTGGCTATTAGACTAATACTGGTAAATATTACCCTGGTGCTCAATAGTGTGGGTCTGTTTTCTTTTCTTATTGCAGGTGATGAAGGGGAAACTGGCAACTGCAGGAAGATCCCCGTGAGCCCATGTGGTGTTTTCCTCTGTTGGATGGATCCAGTCCCTTGGCCCTCTGAAAGCTAAGTGGAGGCACGGGGGCTGGGAAGGGGCTTGGAACTGCAGGGGGGCTAAAGGTCTCAGAGGGGAAAGGGCCGTCCAGGACCAGTCCCCTTTGGGTGGGTAAAGGGTGCAGGGAACCTTACAGTGCGATGCCAGCTTGGGCAGGGCAGCTCCAGCCTGTGTCTGCGTTGTCGTGTACTTCGGGAAGCCTGCCTTGCGCCGTTCAGATGATCCTGGGGTCTCGTCGTGCCTGAGGGGCACGACAGGCATCTCAGGAGCCATCCCGGGGTCTGGAATGCCGGTGCCGATTGGCCTAGTGCCAATTGGGTGCCGCTTTTCTTGTATCACCAGCCGAAAGCGTGGACGGTTCTTGTGCCTCGGATGTTTCTGGTCAGTTGTTTTATGGTGTAGTTCTGGGCTGCGTGGGCAGCTCTGCTCTCTACCTATCCAGTCTAAGGGACTGGTACTTCAGGATGCTGGGAAGAAGTTCTTAGGTCTTGCGGGAGCGTTTTGCCAGTGCCGCCGTCTCGGTCGGTTGGTTTGTTTGTGCCAGTGCCGCCGTCTCGGTCGGTTGGTTTGTTTGTGCCAGTGCCGCCGTCTCGGTCGGTTGGTTTGTTTGTGCCAGTGCCGCCGTCTCGGTCGGTTGGTTTGTTTGTGCCAGTGCCGCCGTCTCGGTCGGTTGGTTTGTTTGTGCCAGTGCCGCTGTCTCGGTCGGTTGGTTTGTTTGTGCCAGTGCCGCCGTCTCGGTCGGTTGGTTTGTTTGTGCCAGTGCCGCCGTCTCGTAAGGGGCTGTGACGTTTGGCTCCTTTTTGTTTTGGGGTTGCAGTAGAGGCTTCTCGCCTCTCTTCTGCCTCCACACAGGTTCTTTTGATTGATGCAGTCTCTAGTCTTGGAGTCATTCTCATTGTTGTGCGTTTTTGGTGCTGTTGCAGTCGTACTGTTTGTAGCGTTCTGTGGAGCGTCAGTCTTCGCATGTGCGCGTTTGGCTTGGAGCTGCTCTGCCCAGAGGCGTAGAGTCATGGGTGGGTGGACTGAGCCCTAGGAGTCCATGGTTAATCTCTTGATGTATCTAATAGCGTGGGCAAAGGTTGTACAGTCATCTAGGATGGAGCAGCTGTGGGCAGGAGCAGTGGGCAGTCCCTTCCCCAGTAATTTAGGGGCTCGATTAGAGCTTCTGGTGTTATTTATGAATAGAAAGCAGACCTGTGGAATGGTCAAGCTGTTGATCAGCATCTGGGTGACCTGTTGAATACCTTGATTTCAGATGCAGAGGGAAAACTTGGCCTAAAAGAGCGACGGAAGAGGCAAGCCAAGCGCCGTAAGCAGGTGGGCCGGTGCGAGGTCTCAGAGGGAAGGTGTGCCGTGTGCCTCTATGTAAGTTTGGTTGTTTCTTTATTTTATAGGTGTGAAGCGAGGAGGAAAGCCGGGTATCAGCACCGCAGCTCCTCGGGCAAGGTGAGCAAGGAGCGCTGGGCTGAAGCAGCGTCTCATTTCAGGTCTTATGTTTCTTGTGCAGGTACAAGCATCCTTTGCTTGTGTTTTACAGGTGGTAGCTGGGCCTCAACGTGGTCAACAGCGTGGCAGGTGAAGGTGACGGAGGCCAGGTGGGTGAGCAGCCAAGGTAAAGGAGTGGGACATGGGACCGTCTGCGGGCAGGCTGTGCTTCTGGGCAGTATCTGAGCATGCGCCTTTGTTTTAGCAGGCGCTACAGGCAAGCTGGGAGGGGCGAAGCCGCATGCCAACCAGCAGCTAAGAAGGTGAGGAGGTGGTTGGTGTTCAGGAGCACAGTATTGCCCGGTGACTCAGTTCAGCATTTCCTTCTTGTTTTGCAGGGGCTTTGTGGACCCCTTTGGACTGAGAGGACCGTTTGCAGTGAGCAGGGGTAGGGGTGAGGAGGGGTGTGGGGCTGGGGACTTGTCCCAAGCACTAGAGCTGTTTTGTTTCCTGCTGTCCTAGGTGCCACGAGTGATGAGGGTTTCTGCCTGCGCCCATGGCACGAGAGGCTGAATGGAACGCCTGGGAACTTCGGGGGAGGTGGGTGCTGTGGATGTCGTCGGTGTTGATGCACATGATATTTAGTGCTGGCACTGCTTAGTGAGTGTGTGTTAACTTGTGTTGTTGCAGATGTTGAAGAGGAACCCGGCAATGGACGAAGATCCCCGTGAGCCCATGTGGTGTTTTCCTCCGTGGATGGATTCAGTCCCTTGGCCCTCTGAAAGCTAAGTGGAGGCAGGGGGGCTGGGGAGGGGCTGGGAACTGCAGGGGCGGGGGGCTAAAGGTCTCAGAGGGGAAAGGGCCGTCCAGGAACAGTCCCCTTCGGGTGGGTAAAGGGTGCAGGGAACCTTACAGTGCGATGCCAGCTTGGGCAGGGCAGCTCCAGCCTGTGTCTGCGTTGTCGTGTACTTCGGGAAGCCTGCCTTGCACCGTTCAGATGATCCTGGGGGTCTCGTCGTGCCCGAGGGGCACGACAGGCATCTCAGGAGCCATCCCGGGGTCTGGAATGCCGGTGCCGATTGGCCTAGTGCCAATTGGGTGCCGCTTTTCTTGTATCACCAGCCGAAAGCGTGGATGGTTCTTGCGCCTCGGACGTTTCTGGTCAGTTGTTTTATGGTGTAGTTCTGGGCTGCGTGGGCAGCTCTGCTCTCTATCCATCCAGTCTAAGGGACTGGCACTTCAGGATGCTGGGAAGAAGTTATTAGGTCTTGCAGGACCTTCTTGTGCCAGTGCCGCCGTCTCTGTTTGCCGTGCCACTGCCGCCGTCTTGTAAGGGGCCGTGATGTTCGGCTCCTTTTGTTTTGGGGTTGCAGTAGAGGCTCCTCGCCTCATCACTGCCTCCCCACAGGTTCTTTTGATCGATGCAGTCTCTGTTGGAGTCGTTTTCATTGTTGAGCGTTTTTGGTGCTGTTGCAGGCGTGCTGTTTGTAGTGTTCTGTGGAACATCAGTGTGCGCGTTTGGCTTGGAGCTGCTCTGCCCGCGGGCGTAGAGTCAGGGGTGGGTGGTCTGAGCTCTAGGAATCCACGGTTAATATGTTGAGATGTTAAATAGTGTAGGCAAATGTTGTACAGTCATCTGGGACTGAGTAGCTGTGGGCGGGGGAATGGACAGTCCCTCCACCAGTGTTTTAGGGACTTGATTAGAGCTTCTGGTGTTATTTGTGAATAGAAAGCAGACCTGTAGAATGGTCAAGCTGTTGATCAGCATCTGGGTGACTTGTTGAATAACTTAAGTTCAGATGCAGAAGGAAAACTTGGCCCACAAGAGCGACGGAAGAGGCAAGCCGAGTGCCGTGAGCAGGTGGGCCGGTGCGAGGTCTCGGAGGGATGGTGTGCCGTGTGCCTCTATGTAAGTTTGGTTGTTTATCTGTTTTATAGGTGTGAAGCCAAGAGGAAAGCCGGGTATCAGCACTGCAGCTCCTCGGGCAAGGTGAGCAAGGAGCGCTGGGCTGAAGCAGCGTCTCATTTCAGGTCTTGTGTTTCTCGTGCAGGTACGAGCATCCTTTGCTTGTGTTTTACAGGTGGTAGCTGGGCCTCAACGTGGTCAACAGCGTGGCAGGTGAAGGTGACGGAGGCCAGGTGGGCGAGCAGCCAAGGTAAAGGAGCGGGACATGGGACCGTCTGCGGGCAGGCTGTGCTTTTGGGCAGCATCTGAGCATGCGCCTTTGTTTTAGCAGGCGCTACAGGCAAGCTCGGAGGGGCGAAGCCGCACGCCGACCAGCAGCCAAGCAGGTGAGGCGGTGGTTGGTGTTCAGGAGCACAGTATTGCCCGGTGACCTGGTTCAGCGTTTCCTTCTTGTTTTGCAGGGGTTTTGTGGACCCCAAGGCACAAGCAGCTGAATGGAATGCCTGGGAACTTAAGAGGAGGTGGGTGTTGTGGAAGGGGTCAGCGTTGACCTCACAATACTTCGTGCTGGCACTGCTTAGTGAGCGTGTGTTTACTTGTGTTGTTGCAGATGTTGAAGAGGAACCCGGCAATGGACGAAGATCCCCGTGAGCCCATGTGGTGTTTTCCTCCGTGGATGCATCCAGTCCCTCGGCCCTCTGAAAGCTAAGTGGAGGCAGGGTGGCTGGGGAGGGGCTGGGAACTGCAGGGGCGGGGTGCTAAAGGTCTCAGAGGGGAAACTACCATCCAGGAACAGTCCCCTTTGGGTGGGTAAAAGGCGCAGGGAACCTCACAGTGCGATGCCAGCTTGGGCAGGGCAGCTCCAGCCTGTGTCTGCATTGTCATGTACTTTGGGAAGCCTGCCTTGTGCCGTTCAGACGATCCTGGGGGTCTCGTCGTGCCCGAGGGGCACGACAGGCATCTCAGGCGCCATCCCGGGGTCTGGAATGCCGGTGCCGACTGGCCTAGTGCCAATTGGGTGCTGCTTTTCTTGTATCACCAGCCGAAAGCGTGGATGGTTCTTGCGCCTCGGACATTTCTGGTCAGTTGTTTTATGGTGGTGTTCAGGGCTGCGTGGGCAGCTCTGCTCTCTACCCATCCAGTCTAAGGGACTGGCACTTCTTCCCAGCATCCTGAAGTCTTTAGGTTTTGCTGGAGTTACTTGCACTTGCGCCGTCTCTGTTTGTTTGTGCCAGTGCCGCCGTCTCTGTTTGTTTGTGCCAGTGCCGCTGTCTTCTAAGGAGCCGTGATGTTCGGCTCCTTTTTGTTTTGGGGTTGCAGTAGAGGCTCCTCGCCTCACCACTGCCTCCCTGTAGTTTGTTTTGGTGCCGTCTCTGTTGGAGTTGTTTGCATTGTTGAATGTTTTTGGTGCTGTTGGAGTGGTGGTGTTTGTAGCGTTCTGTGCAGCGTCAGTCTGCACATGTGCCTGTTTGTCTTGGAGCTGCTCTGCCTGGAGGCATGGAGTCAGGTGTGGGTGGACCGAGCCCCAGGCGTCCATGGTTAATCTATTGACATAATCAAGTCTGTAGGCAAAACTTGTACCATCATCCAGGATAGAGTATCCATGGGCAGGGGTAGTGGACAGTCTCTTCACTTGTGTTTTACAGTTGATACCAAAGACCACTGTTGATTAGCGTGCTGTTATTTCACAGACAGCATCTTAACTAATTTTTTTTCTTTGTAGGTGACCACGTTGTCATTATGAGTCTTTTTAGCCTAAGAAAATGCCTCCTAAGAGTATATCACTTGTCATTACAACCTTTGCTTCACAGCAACAAAAGCAGCTACAGACTATGATCGCCACCTGTGAAATCAGGCCCGCATTGCACTTCTTTGAACAAATGGGATTCATTCAGAGAAAACACTACATTCAAGGCTGGCATGAAGTGCCTATGGACTGTAAACCGTATCTAGAGCTGCACAAAGCAAAGGCCTGTCTGAGGTCAGTGCAAAGGATCCACTAAGAAGCAAGAAGACTCCAGACTCAACTGTTGCTATTGGATTGAATCATGGTGTGAGGGGTGGGTAAATAGTCCGTAAGGGTATAAATACCCAGGAATTTATACACTCGGGTGGGACCTCAGCAAAGGCAGCAGTTCGAGTCAGCCCTCGTGCCGAACCACTCTGTTTGGTTACTTATTTTCATGGACTTTGCCTGAGAGTTTGCCTCAAGAGACCAAGGATCCAGACCGCAATCCACCAGACCCCAGGCCCCTGGAGGGGAGGTAAGGACGTCGAGGTGCAGAATGATGAAACGCTGAAATCCCAGCTAAGTGATATAAGGGATTGAGTGAGCACACGCAATCCTTTGGCCATATATAAATATAATCCCCTAGGTGTTTCCCCTATGCTCTGTGTCTCTTAGACATGAGCCATAGATCCATCCGGGGCTAAGTTTGGATCCAGCCGCACCTAGACTCTTCTCCGAGGAAGAGTTTAGAAAGCAAGGGGGTCCATTCTGAACCTCACGACAGACACAAAGCGTAGATCCAGCCTGGGGCTAAGTTTGGACCCTGCCGCACTTAGACTCCTCTACGAGCAGGAGTTTAGTAAGCGAGGGGGGTCCATTCCGAACTTTGACTCGACAGGAGGGCTTCCCTTTAGCCTTCGGCATTTCCCGTCCAGGTAGAGATCACTCTGAATCGCGTCTCACCTGAATATGCCTGGCATATTTTGTCAAAGCAGTAATAGTCACCCTTACCATCACTCTAACGTCGCACGGAAAGCGATCTAAAATGGCTCTCGGCCAGCGGCGCCCCGAGTCACTCACCCGACACCAACCGATGTCGGCAGGACGGCAGGCGCCGTCACCGATTACTTATGGAGGCACAGAGTGAGTTAGAGTTCCAGATTCTCAGAGGAATGAGCCTATGGTAATTGCCACGATTGGCAAGCTGTGGAAGAACAGCTCACCATGCTCAAGAGCCATAGGAAGGATGGAAAGAATTAATAGCAAACTGTTAAGTACCTGACCGCAACCCACCTGTCAGGAGAGGAAAATCCTCAACGGAGAAAAACAAAATCCAAGGGAGGAGATAGGCACAAAACCTGCTGCACTATTGTTATTGTCAATGAAAATTGAGCTGCTGCAGAAACCTTTACAGGAAGAAAAGAAGAAACAAAAGTTAGAGGAAAGCACAAAGTAATACTTATGCAGACTTGTCGTCCTCCTGCCATGCTACCCATTAGGAAACCAATTGCATCCTCTGAAGGATGGGACAGAAATATATGGGGTCACCTCGCGAGAGCGAACCAGGGAAGGACGAGTTGTCGTATGGGGGGAAGAGCGGCAGCAGCGTGAGGGTGTGGTGGTTTTGGTACAGGAGCAGTGGTATGTTTTTAGCTGTGTGATGTGGTATGAATGTGGTTTGGGGTTGTACGTATTTGTCCTTGCAATTTAATAGCTTCTCCTTTTTTCAGGCACATTTCAAATTTGAAACAGAAAAAAAAAAAAAACCCAGCCGGGGGATTTTTTTTTTCCCTTCCCCCGGCTGGGTTTTTTTTTTCCCCGGTCCCGGCCGCTCTGCGAGGCGACGTTCATCGCCATTGTTGGGACGCAGCTCGTGCTCGGGCCGGGGTTTTTGCAGGCAGGGTCATTTTTAGAGGCCACCGGGAACAGGTTCTGGCGAAAGCTATTTTGTATTGTGGCAATGTGAGTCCTTGCGAGGAGGTCCGTTTAGTGAATAGTCCTGGGAAGATAAATCTGAATAATATTGTTGAAGGGTAGGAGTAGTTTGACTAAATGGCCTGTGAGTAGGACAGGGTTGTGATAGGAGCGAGTTATCCTCTCTAATGTGATGCCGTGATAGCTGTAATAAAGATGAGGCGGTTCTCTGTTATGTGATGTAATAAAGGAGAGTGTTTCTTTGGCCTGCCGTTCATAAAGAAATGATGTAAAGGAGCTGCAGTAAAGTAGGAATTTGTTCTGTAGTGCAGTGAAGGCAATGTTGAAATAAAGAATGAGTCAAATGTCTGCTGTAACGTAAGAAATGCTGTAATAAAAATGTAGTAAAGGTGATGTAGTTCCATTCAGCCTGACGCACTGCCAGAAATTATTACAGCTTTTCTATGTA
Source organism: Caloenas nicobarica (assembly GCF_036013445.1). Lineage (NCBI taxonomy): Eukaryota > Metazoa > Chordata > Aves > Columbiformes > Columbidae > Caloenas > Caloenas nicobarica. The sequence continues at coordinate 31,790 of NW_027017049.1, forward strand.
AAGAGGAGATTGTTCTCTAAAGGCAACTGTGATAAGGGAACATTGCTGGCAGAAAAGGAACTGCTTTTTATCACAGAGATGAAATAAAAGCAGTCAAAGTTTCTAAAACTTTTCATTTGCTCGTTGCACTAAAGTCAGAGCCATAATGAAGCTAGTAAAGCAGACTACAATTTTGTTGTCTAGTGTCATTTTTGGTTTGAGAGGTCTGTAGTCTGACATTAGGAGGTGGTGTGTGTGCGTTGGACTCGTCTTCGGCTGTGAGAGCTGGACTCGTCTTCGACATTTGTGTGTTAGAGTTTGTCTGGAAGTGTGTTGGAGAAGTCTAAAAGCACTATCCAAGTTTGTTTGGATATTGAGTGGGCTGTGGGTCTTGAGTGTTGGAGTTGTGTGAGATATCAGACGGAGTTTGCAGTTACGGTAGGGTTTGTGTTGAATGGTATGCAGACATAATGGTTTAATTTTAAATTCAGTTTAATTGGAGAAATTCCAGCAGTAGTAAAGGACATGCTCTAGGGGAGTAATTAGTAAAACAAAAAATATTTAAAATAAAAACCCTAATTACTCCCCTAGAGCATCCAAATTCCTGCTGCTGCACCGGACATATAGTTTTTATTCTTTTTCTATACAGAAAAACATGCCACACCCACTCTAGTATCCAATAGAGTTTAGGGTCATTAGGGGTTAGGGTTAGGGCCAGGGGGGTTAGGGTTG
>NW_027017050.1:0-32500 GCF_036013445.1 Caloenas nicobarica
AACTGAAACCCCCCAGTCCTTTCAGGCAAACAGTGTCTTTGAGGAAAGAAACGAGAGGAGAGGAGAGAGAGAGGAGAGAGAGAGGAGAGGAGAGGAGAGGAGAGGAGAGGAGAGGAGAGGAGAGGAGAGAGAGGAGAGGAGAGGAGAGGAGAGGAGAGGAGAGAGAGAGGAGAGGAGGGGAGTTCTTGTCTGTTTCGCCCGGTGTTCTCTATGACAAGCCCTGAGCGAGCCCTGAGTCGTCCAAAACTGATACCACAGGCAGTAAGCTACTGGAAGTAAGGTTGCCCTGGCAACAAATCCGCACAGTAATTTTGCAAAAGAAGGACACTCTTAGGCTGCTCACTCCCCTATTTTGTAGGTACAGGGACTGATTCGGGGCCAGCACCCCAAAGTCTTCCTCCAAAGGGTGCTGGGCGCAGGGGGGCAGGCGGGGCTGCACATGTGTGTCTCCGTCACCCCCATCACACAATACCAGCACCCGGCAATGTAGCCGTCACGAGGCCCCGTGCAGGACACAAAGGAGCAGCCTGCGGTGCCCACTGCCAGATCTCAAAAAAATTAACATAAAATAAAGTAAATTTACAAATAAACAACAAAACAAAATAAAATAAAATCAAACAAAAGCAACCCTTGTATTCATTGATTTATGTGTCTATATGGGAATGTAGCGGTAGATTTGGCGAGGATGTTAGTTAAATGTAAATACACTCAAGTGACTTGCACCTGTCTGTAGAAAAAGTACATACATCACTCTAATTGTTTTACTGACCTTGTGTGCTTAATGAGTAGAACGTCTGTGTTAGATAACTTAGGCCTGCGAGAAGCTCTTGGCACCTTATCACTATGTCTGAGATTCTTGCTTTGTTGTGAGAAAGAGCGGGAGGCTGCGCCTGCCTGAAGCCTTGAAATACAGGCGAGCTCAGCAGACCCAGTGGTCTTCCAGCAGGGCTGAACTTACCAGCGCCTGCGTCCCCGCTTGTGTCACCTCTGCCTGGGAGCTTAGGTGCGACTTCGGAGATCCCCTAGTAGAGAGGTAACTAAAATACAACTTGCTCTTTGCAATGCCTTTGTGGCCTCTGGCTCTTCTTGTGATACGCCTGTGTATGTGTCCACATTTGGCGTTAGTCGGAGGTCACTAGAACCAGCCGTGCTGGGGTTTGCAAAAACACCGGGGACAGGGGAGGCCTCGAGGTTGACTCCCCAAACTCCAGGATGGCTCAGTACGGAGCGCTGGGCCCCCGTGGCTGCTCTCCTGTCTGAACTGGCTCCGCCGGAGGCATGGCCTCAGATTGATGATGGGGCGGTGATTATCCCCCGGGTAATTCAGACAGCTATGCTAAGGTTTCCATGAAGAGCAGCATTGACTTCTTCTCGCAAATTGGCGGGGAGACTGGGATGGTTATTCGTTACTGCTCTTAGAGCTCTTGATCGTGAAGTTGTTGCATTGCAGAGTAAAATAAGAGGATTGGAAAAGCAGGTTGGGATTTTACAAGATGCAAAGGTGATCGCACAAGAAGTATTTACTGTCCAAGCAGAGCGGTGCTATGAGCTGCAAGATAATGTAGACCGGTTGCTAGTGTGTATTGCTAAGGAACAAAGGGAAAAATATGCGAAATGTGAGTTTCTTTGTTCTCAGGTTTGTGCTCTTGCTACAAAACGCTCTTGGAATCCCAAGGAATGGGATGGAAATATATGGAGTGAATCCTCAGACTCCAATATTGAGTGTGAATTTGATCCTGACTCAAAAGGCAGGGAGGTGGTGGGAGCACAACCCCCCCATACAAATGATGCAGCAGCACGAACAAGCAGATGAGGGGGGGCAACTCGCGCGTACTCACTCTCCGAAGGAGTTAACGGCATTTTCAGAGATCACTCAGCAGACAAGCGGGGAAGGAACACCGTCAAGGATTTTGCCAGCTTGGGATAGTGGAGCTGTGTCTCTCTGTTTATTAGCAGATGAAAAAATTTCTTAAGCCCTCTAGCCAGTGATGATCAGGTACAACAATGATATGCTCAGCTGCAAACTGACAGAGGTCCGAACTGGCAAGATGTTATTTCACCTACGCTATGTCACAGTTTGCGTGCAGCAGTTTCAACAGCATATGCTGAACCTGTTGAATCTGTGTTGTCCGTGGAAATTGGTGCACAACGGAGGAAAGTATTGATTTAGTGCAGCAGATGGAGGCGGTGTGTGCGTCGATTATGGGATCTGATCCGGACAGGTTAGCAGTGACAAGAAGTAGTAAAATGCAACTTTGGAGAGGAGTGCCTGCCTCACTAATACTCATGATTCTGCCAGCAGTGACAAATGCTGCAGGTAGTGCAGGCACTCTAGCAAATGCCTTGAGGGGAATTGGGGCTGTAATTTCAGGACCCCCTGTTTGGGTGGTGGATAACGGAAATCCGGCAAAACTGAAAGTTGTTACAGCACAGGCGATGAGAACACTAATGTGGAATGATTTAGTACAAGCTGGTATCCCACGATCAGAAATGGGTGGGATCATAGCATCAGATTTTTTTTGCATCTTGCAAAAGTCAGTGCTTATGCAAAAAAGCCACCCAACCCTAGTTCTCCCGCCAACACTGCACCCACCCTCCACCCCACCTGCCAGCTCAGTGCAAGACCAGTTTGCTTTTACCTGGCAACAAAAGCAATATACTTGCTGAGTACTGTCTCAGAGATACAAACACAGTCCCTCCGTTTGCCACCAAATGGTAGTAGCTGATATAGCACTATGGTTGGATACCGTTACTGTTTGCCATGGTATTGATGATCTGTTGATTATGGCAGTGTCAGAACCAGCACCTGAAACTTGCAGAGGAGCGCGAGTCCCCAGCTCTCTACGAAACAAATGCAGGGTGTCTGGACAGCGTCCCCTCCGCCACAGCAGGAAGTGCTGGAGTGGACGTGGAGACAGCAGTAGAAATAACATTGATAGATTCAAAGGTGCATTGCATTCCATCCAATATGAAAGGTCCTCTCCGTCACGTGTTATGTGTGCTATTATCTGTACAATCATCAACACCAAGACAACGGTTTTTTGTCCTATCTGGTATGACTGATGCAGATTACTCAGGTGTATAAACGATCATGGTCCAAACCATAGCACCACCAGTAAACATCTCCAAAGGAGCAAAAATAGCACAATTGATTCCGTTTAAATCACGTGTGCCCAAATCTGGGGAGCGAATAAGAGGGAATACAGGTGTTGGGTCCACTGGACCACCACGAATATTACTCCCATTAAACATCCAAAAATCAAAACCTGAGGAGACTGTTCAAATTTAGGACCAAGCATCTCCATATGTTTGGGTAAAAAATGGATTATGAGTGTTCAGAAAGCAGCATATATTCACACCTGCCTACAGGCAAACTTTCGAAAGCCCCACACCCAAGGACTGAATGTATGTACAACCACTTGCACCAGTGTGCGCAGTCTCACAGAAGAACCAACGTGTTTGCGTTCAACCATATATCACAAGAAAGGTTGTGAACAGATGCTCGGCTGCTCTTTCTCCGTGCGGCATACTTTTTTGCGTTTCTCTTTCAGATCGCAAACTTAGCGGTATACCGAGAGGAAGAGGTAAAGCAGGAAATCTTGCCGTGTGCCTTCTATAGTGTTGGAACCTAGCTGCTATCTCTTCTGTTTGTCCACGTGCACACAGAGGAGTCCGGAAAAGGCGCAGAAACCTTTCCACAAGCCTTCAGGTATTTGTACCCACCACAAAGTGCATGCATATGCAGCCAGAGAAAAGCACGCATCTTTTCATACACTGATATATAAGCAAAAACGTGGCAACACAAATGCACACCTGCAATCACGCCCTCTCACATCTCTTTACAGAAAGACTTATGTGAAAAGTACTTCCATTGTTGAGGGTAAACACGTCTGTTTATGTTTGGGATACTGCACACACGTATGCGTGTCTGCACGAGAGAATACACATTTGGAGAGCACCTGCAGATACGTGTCTGTTCTTGGCCGATCCTGTGGGTGGAAGCACTTGTGCTTATAAATGCTTCTCTGTCCACGTGTGTGCCTTGACGTGGGCTCCATTCATGTTTAGGCGTGAGTGTACTGCTGTGCTGTTCTATGGAAAGGTTCCGTGTATATGGTGATGCACAGTCCTGCATTTCTCGTCTGGACGGATGCAAGGGATATCTGCTAGTAAAGGAACAAAGACAGACGTAGGCAGAACTGAATGCTGTGCCGTGATACTTTTCTCCTAAGGCAAACGCTTCGCAGTCATATGAGGAAAGACGCTTTGCAATCCATCTACAAGAGAAAAGAAGCAGAACATGTCATAACTAGAAAGAACAGCAGAGCATCTCTTCACCAGCTTGTCCCTCATGTATAGCTGAGGGCAAACATTGTGTGCTTGTGCGAGAGCAAGTGTAACTCTTTGTTTGGTAGCTTTGCACAGTTACAAGTGGTGGCACGACTGTCAATGTCTAGGATACCTGCAGACTTGACCCAGTGTGCGTGGAGAGAGTGTGCCTGAAAGTCTGCATGCCTAAGTGCCGGCTGTATATATCCATCTCTCCACACGCATGTGAGTCTTTCTCTCAACAAGCATGTGTGTTAATTTCATTGCACATGTACATCAGCGCAGCAACATTCGAAAGGAATGAGCTCAACTGATTGTCTCTTTTGGCAGTATGTGTGTTGGTTGTACTTCTGTGTATCGGAACAATCATGGTCGCTCAAGTGAACAGAGAAAAGGGAAATCATCTAGGCAGAGGCAACAAAGCAGAAACGAGGCAGGATTGTATTGTGTTTGATATAGGCGGTTTCCCTAGGCTGAGTTTTGGCAGTTACACGGGAAAAACACTGAGTGGTAGATCTACCAGAGAAACTTTTCCAAAGAGGCCATTTACCGAATGAAGCTGGAGAACCTCTTATTGGGCCTATGCCTCAATGTCTATGTAGGATTTTTGTTCTCTCCTTGATGAACAGTCAAAGTGTACCTGAGCATTAGCTTCCCCGGGAAACTTGCACTCTTTTTTTGCTGAATAGCAAAAAGAAGGGTAGGCAAGTCAGGACAACAAACAGCAGGGGACGCAGTGGCATGGATCCTGGCCAGATACCAGGAAAAAAGCCAAATACAGGCGAGGCGGAGAGGTGGGCCATGCATTTGTCTTCAGGTAGTTCCTGGGTTGCCTTCTTCTGGAAGATTGTGACCTTGATAAGACCGTGTCTGCAATACCTGGGGTTGTGGTTTGCAAGCTTGTGACTCCCACAGATTCCTAATGTATTCAAATATTCTATAAGCACGCTTGTTACTTTTTCATACTTGGCATATATTGCTTTAGAGTGATTGCTTGATTTGTCTCGGAGTCCTAAAGAAAACCCCTATATTCCTCTGTTGGTGTGGGATTTAAAGATCAATGATAGCTTGTAGTACATCTGCTGTTGCATTGTAAAATATAATGGTGCATGCTAAGCAGGAAGCAATGCTCTGTTTATGTGAATTGTACTTTTCTGTTGTTGCAATAAGCAATGCTACCTACAGGAGGACAAAGACCTTCCAATCGTACTCTGTTAAGGCCATTAAGGATGTAAGCCACTGCCCACCACCTGAGTTACACCCTGCCCGTTCGTCGTTCTCAGTTTGAGTCAGCTGCTTTTCCTTGCTCCCTGGCAGTACACAGTAAAAAAAGTCATGTGCTGTCCTTTTAGTTTAGAAGAGATAAAGTTGATTTTCCTTACTACGTCACTGCAGACTATAGTCAACTGGTGTGGCCCACATGCAACGAGATTAGTCTGCTTCTTTGTTCTATTTCAAATTAAAACAATGGTGTTACACTTATTGCCTGCCTTAAAACCCAGCAATACTTAAAGGAGAGAGAACTGAGCTGTTCTATGATAGGCACACACATCAGACAACGCCTCCAGCTATAGATTGGAAAACACGATGATTGTGTGAATACGAGCACTGCAAAAGCGTCCGGTCTTTGGAGAACTTATGGAGGATAACAACAAATGAAAGAAAGTCTGCTTAAAAGTGTAGTCTTTGCTCTTAAGTTCGTACTTTTTTCACCTCAATACATCTTTGGATAGAAGCAAAACACCCTCCGCACCTGTAAGATGGGCACAACTATCACAAAAGCAAAATTTTAATTCCTCGCACATAGGGACCTAATACTGATCACCGGCTTTGCTCTCACCCCCATTCCCTCACTTCTATTTCAGTAAGTCCTGGAATCTCCCTACAGATGGGAAGAGCATTCAGGTACCCAGTTCCCTCTACATGTGGCTTGGCCCAGACTGTGAAGGAAATGAGAAACCCTATTCCCTGGGCCATGCATGTGGCCATGCAGATTCTTCCCCAACCAGACCCTTTTAAAGCATGGGCAATGATTCTCTCCTCCTATCATTCTGTAGTCATTACCACTTCAAAAATGAATCCCCAACTTATATGAATGCCGTCAGCAACACATGCAGACTCCTTCCCTATTTATATTCAGAAATCAAGGTGAATACATATGCCCACTGGCGATCACACACAATTATGCACCTACAATTTCGGGGATATATAGGCAAAGACACAGTATGGCATAATCGCTCTAAGCTGCCTAGTTCATAAGTGCACACACACAGAGAATAAACCAATCCTTATCGATAGAAACACCTACCATGAAGTAAGAAACGCTGGAAATAAAGAAGGCTAAGATCCCTTTCTTCGGCTCTGTCCTCTAGCTCTCTTACTCCAAGCAGACAGACAAGACGGACAAGAGATTTTCAGAATCCTGATCCTTTCCCCACTCCAGCTATGCTGGTCACACATACGTTTGACTATTAGAATTGCTTTAGGCTGGTGCAATATTCTATGTGATGGGCGGCATAAGAGGACTCTGCGTGTGTGGGCGCATATGTACTCTGTGTGTGCAGAGCTCCTTCTTACTCAATTCCAATAGTGCTGATGAGAGTTGTTGGAAGAGAGGGGAGCCCAGGCACATTCCAGGCAATTGTAAGGGAAAGAAGGACGAAAAGAGTGTTGTTTAAAGAAGAAATAAAGAGGGTGAAGAGGTGCTGAGGATGGAAGCTTTTCCTTGCTGGCAGGAAGTAGCCCAAGATCCTTCAGAGGCGAATTTTGCTTGACAGCAGTCTCTGCCCTTCTTTAGCTAAAGGACATATTTGGCAATATTATATATCAGTGTGTCAACATGGATTTGCTTTTAGGTATATGCGTTTGCATGCAGGTTGTAGTTTTAGCACATACATGTATTTTTGTGGAAAGACTTCTGCCCGTGTCTCGGTGAGGAATCCTATATGCGCATTTGGACTCAGACAGGGGAGAGCAGTAGGCTCCAACACTGAAGAAGGCAGACTGCGACTTTTCCTACGCAATCTGTTTCTCTCGGCATACCTAGTCCTACAAAGAAATCTACTAAACGTTCGATCTGCCAGAGAAATACAAAAAAACATGCCGTGTAGAGGAAGAATAGCACAGTGTTCACAAGCTTATCCATGATGTAGGGTGGAACTCAAGCACGTTCCTATTTCTGTGAGGGTAAGCACGTTCCTGAAGGACTACGCTGGCGCAAGTGCTTGTACATATATATGCAATCCTTGGCTTTCAGAGGCGTGCCTGTAGGCAGGTGCGAGAATAAGCCACAGTCTGTGAACAGGAATGTTCGCTTTTTTACCCAGAGATGCAGAAGTGTTTTCGCCCTTAAACGAGTGGCACACAGGTACCTCTGCAGATAAGCAACCCCTTAAGGGCCTCTATGCACATCGCGACGGAAACGGAGTACTTTGCCTCTTCCTGAACACGCCGTCATCTGTACACACACAGACACAAGAACGTGTTTATGTGCAGCCACAAGCTTTCTAATCTTTCTCTGTCTATCTTCCCTGTCACTCTTTACTGCAAACAGAGACTGCACGGACAAGAGATTCACAACCTTCTGAACGTTTCCCCAGTCCAGTCAGGCTGACCACACATACGTGTGAGTATTGGAACTGCTCTACGCTGGGGCAGTATTCTCTGTGATGGGAGGCATCTGAGGAGTCTGCGTGTGGAGGGTCAAAACGGCATGTGTGTGCAGATCTCCTTCTAACCCTGTTGCAGAAGTGCTGATGAGAGGGATTGGAAGGCAGGGGAAGCACAGGCACACTCCATGAAGTGAAAGAAGTGAAAGAAGTGAAAGAAGAACGAAGAGAGTGCGCTCTAAACGAGAGGCAAAGACAAAGAAGTGTAGCTGAGGATTGAAGTACCTTCTCTGCTGCACGTAGTAGCTAAAGGTCCTTCAGATATGATTTTTGCTTCATAGCAGGCTCTGCAGTTTTTTCGCTGATTGACCAGTTTAGACACATTTCTCCAGTAGATCTACCGCTAAGCTTTTTTCCTGGTGTAACTGTGAAAAGTCAGCGAAGGGAAATAGACTGTATGGAACAAATCTCATTTCTTCCTTGACTTTGCTTTGTTGCCTCTATCTCTATGATTTCCCTAGTATCTGTTCAGGTTGAGCAGTGATGGCAGGCATTCCAAACGCACAGCCTTTCAACAGTCCTCACGCACACCCGCAGAAGTACATATTGGGCTACAATAACACACATGCTTGCTGAGAGAAAGATATGTGCTCGCATGCATGTGGAGAAACGGAGAGCTAGGGCAGAAGCTTACACCACCTCGAAACACGTGGGAACAATGTGTCCATGGTCATAAGGCTCAAGTCTGTAGCTATCCTAGATGATGCAAGTCGTGCCGCTACCAGAATGTTACAGGAAAAGTATTTACTTTAGCAGGTGCACGATGTGCTTGCGTTCAACCATATACCACGGACGAGCTTGTGAATAGATGCTCTGCTCGTTTTTTTCTCTTACGATGTCTTCTGTTACATTTCTCTTGTTGATCTATTGCTAAGAATCTCCTGTCTCGCGACAGTGAAGACCCTGCCAAGGGAAAGAGGTAGCATGGCACCCCTACCTTCTTCTCTTTTTTTTCCTTTACTAGCAGAGTTCCCTCCAATCTGTCCACATGAAAAACGTTAAGGCCGTGCAACCAAGCATACGCAGTAACTTTCCAACCAACAGCACAGTTGGGCCTTACACCAGCCTAAGGAGGAATAGGGCCCAACACCTGCTTTCATGCACAGGGTCGTCAAACACAGGCAACCTTCCCACTGTTTATTCTCGAGCCGCCATATACATGAGTGTGCAGAATACTAAACATAAACAAACGTTTTTACACTGAGGCATGAACGTGCATTTCACATGAGTATTTCTGTAAATAAATGTGTTTGTGGACAGGCTTTTCTTATCTGTCTTTGTGTGAAGAATTATGTGATTTTTCAGTAGCTGCATACGCATGCAGGTGATGCTTGTGTGCACATATCTGAATGCTTCTGGCAACACGTCTGCGTTTGTTTCCCTGAGGAATCCTATTTGTTCTTTAGTCGCGTACAAGGGAGAGCAGGTTGGCTCCAACACAGAAGAAGACGCTGAGTATTCTGACCCGATCTCTTTCTCTAGGCATACCTAGTCCTACAAAGAAAACCACTAAGCCTTCGATTTGCATGAGAAATTCAACAAAATAGGCGTTAAAGAGGAAGAAAAGAAAAGGGTCTTTTGTCAAGATTGTCCGTGTTGTATCTGCAGAAGAAAGATTTCCAAACAGGTCATTTAAGGAAAGAACAGCAGAGTCTGATATCGGTCCAAAAAATCATATCTGGAGGAACTTTGTCTGCTCATGCCACCAAGTGAAGGGAAAGGCCATAGGGATAGGGTTGGAAGGGGACCTGAACACACACAGTACAAGTTCGCCCCCACAAACGGAGTCCTCATATGCATCCCAGCACAGAGTATACTGCACCAGCGTAGAGCAGTTCCAGTACAAACACGAGTGGGCGACCAGCCTGGCTGGAGTGGAGAAAGGTTCTGGATACTGACAATCTCTTGTCAGTGCAGTCTCCACTTGCAGTAAAGACGGCTAAGGAACAGAGCCATAGAAAGGGATCTCAGTCTGCGTTATTTCCTGTGCTTCTTGATCTCAGGATAGGAGATGCTTCGGATAGGTTTATTGTCAGCGTGTGTGCATGTGCACACCAGGCAGGTTTGTGAGACCATGGGATTTTGTGGCTGGGTTTATAGATGTGTAGGAAATAGGACGCGTATAGTGGTGTGTGATCACAACTGTGTGTGTTCAGTCTGATCTGTGAGTGTAAATATGGAAGGAGTGTGTATGAAACCTTGTGAGTATACAGGAGCATGTATGTTTGCGTGCGCCATGATGTGTAACCAGCAGCGTGCATGTGCAGTGATGTGAGTACATAGATATCCACGCACGAGTTTTCATGTGCGTCCATATTTTTCCCTGCATCCCCAAGCATGGTTTCCCAGCTACTCTCTTCCTTTCGCAGGACTGCTGCAGAGAGCGTTTTGCAAAAAGGTCACCGCGAAGAATAGAGATTCGTTTATCTGGAGAGCAGGAATCCAGGAGTTATCAAGGAAACGGGTAGTAGAGATGTTCTTGCTGAAGTGGGAGTCCGCTCCCCGTGTGCAGTGAACCAATCTTAGAAACAGATGCTCTCTATTTCAGAGCTGTACAAGTCTAGATGCTAGAAAGCAAACATGTCAGCAACAAAAGTCACAGTCATTATATGCCAAATCTTATCGCAACAACGACAACCTCAGGGCTGTCCTAGAGAGCCAATTGTTCAAACGTTTGCTTATTGGTTACACAATAATTGTGTCATCCCTGGGGACAGGTCTCATGGCACATGTCTCATGTTGAGTTGGCCTCTGCAGTCCTGTGGGTGTGCTTTTTGCAAAGATCATCCAAGGGACACCATCTGAATACGTTTGGTTAGGGTCAGGGTTTAGAGTTACGGTTTAGGTTAGGGTTAGGGTTCGGGTTCGGGTTCGGGTTAGCATTAGGGTTAGAGTTAGGTTTCGGTTTTTTCCCCCAGGAGGGGCTGTGCTTCAAAATGAATGTTTACTCACAAATGTGCAAGTCCGTTGGTGTAAGACAAACAGAAACCCACCGTAGTCAAGTTCGAAGCGTGTGTCTGGGAGATGGATGGTTTAATTTTACGAGTTCACACCTATGCAATTTTAGTGCAGGAGGAAAATGAAAGCTAAGGTTTTTTTGTGGTGTGGTTAGGCATCCGCACACCTTTTTAGAATAAGCGAATGACCGCGGTTTGTTCTTTATTTTAGTTTCCATCTTTGAAATTGCACGGCCAAAGGCGCTCGGGGTCCCCGCAGGGCGGCAAGAAGGCGAGTGAGGATGAAGAGCGGGCCAATCAGACGGCGTGAGCAAGGTTGAGGGGCGAAGCGCTGATAGGCGGAGAGAATGGCGATTGACGTGCGTAGGCAGCCAATGAGGTTGGCGAAGTGGCGGTGCTTGTGAAGTCCCTACTGCGCATGCCCAAATGGGCGCAGTCCTCAGTCAGGTCTGGCGCAGGCTTGGGCTTGTGGTGGCGGAGCACAGGAATGAGCATCCAATAGGAGTACAGCGCGGTGGGGTGGAAAGCAGCCAATGAGAGCACGCCGACTCAATCCAGTTGGAATAGCTAGCTCCCTGAAAAGTGTGTCCGTGGTGTCTCGGGGGGATACCGGGAATGAACGGGACGGGCGTCGGGGCGAGGGACGTGAGGCTGCAGATCTCTCGCTGCGGCCGACTCCCGGGGATATGGAGGCAGGCGATTCAGGGCAGGGCAGACCTTCGGAAGGTCCCCAGAGCAGGCACAGGGTCATGAGGTGACAGGAAAGGCAAGGCAAGGCAAGGCAAGGCAAGGCAAGGCAAGGAAAGGAAAGGCAAGGCAAGGCAAGGCAAGGCAAGGCAAGGCAAGGAAAGGCAAGGAAAGGCAAGGAAAGGCAAGGAAAGGCAAGGCAAGGAAAGGAAAGGAAAGGAAAGGAAAGGAAAGGAAAGGAAAGGAAAGGAAAGGAAAGGAAAGGAAAGGAAAGGAAAGGAAAGGAGAGGAGCGGAAAGGAGAGGAAAGGAAAGGAAAGAAGGAAAGGAAAGGAAAGGTAGAGAAAGGAAAGGAAAGGAAGGGAAAGGCAAGGCAAGGCAAGGCAAGGTAAAGCAAGGCAAGGCAAGGCAAGGCAAAGGAAAGGAAAGGCAAAGGAAAGGAAAGGAAAGGAAAGGAAAGGAAAGGAAAGGAAAGGAAAGGAAAGGAAAGGAAAGGAAAGGAAAGGAAAGGAAAGGAAAGGAAAGGAAAGGAAAGGAAAGGAAAGGAAAGGAAAGGAAGGGAAAGGAAGGGAAAGGAAGGGAAAGGAAGGACAAAAATAAAAAAATCAAAGCAAAACAGCACTTGTATTCATTTTGTTATTTGTCCTTGTATTGGAATTTAGAACTGAAACCCCCCAGTCCTTTCAGGCAAACAGTGTCTTTGAGGAAAGAAACGAGGACAGGAGAGGAGAGGAGAGCAGAGGAGAGGAGAGTAGTTCTTGTCTGTTTCGCCCGGTGTTCTCTATGACAAGCCCTGAGCGAGCCCTGAGTCGTCCAAAACTGATACCACATGCAGTAAGCTACTGGAAGTAAGGTTGCCCTGGCAACAAATCCGCACAGTAATTTTGCAAAAGAAGGACACTGTTAGGCTGCTCACTCCCCTATTTTGTAGGTACAGGGACTGATTCGGGGCCAGCACCCCAAAGTCTTCCTCCAAAGGGTGCTGGGCGCAGGGGGGCAGGCGGGGCTGCACATGTGTGTCTCCGTCACCCCCATCACACAATACCAGCACCCGGCAATGTAGCCGTCACGAGGCCCCGTGCAGGACACAAAGGAGCAGCCTGCGGTGCCCACTGCCAGATCTCAAAAAAATTAACATAAAATAAAGTAAATTTACAAATAAACAACAAAACAAAATAAAATAAAATCAAACAAAAGCAACCCTTGTATTCATTGATTTATGTGTCTATATGGGAATGTAGCGGTAGATTTGGCGAGGATGTTAGTTAAATGTAAATACACTCAAGTGACTTGCACCTGTCTGTAGAAAAAGTACATACATCACTCTAATTGTTTTACTGACCTTGTGTGCTTAATGAGTAGAACGTCTGTGTTAGATAACTTAGGCCTGCGAGAAGCTCTTGGCACCTTATCACTATGTCTGAGATTCTTGCTTTGTTGTGAGAAAGAGCGGGAGGCTGCGCCTGCCTGAAGCCTTGAAATACAGGCGAGCTCAGCAGACCCAGTGGTCTTCCAGCAGGGCTGAACTTACCAGCGCCTGCGTCCCCGCTTGTGTCACCTCTGCCTGGGAGCTTAGGTGCGACTTCGGAGATCCCCTAGTAGAGAGGTAACTAAAATACAACTTGCTCTTTGCAATGCCTTTGTGGCCTCTGGCTCTTCTTGTGATACGCCTGTGTATGTGTCCACATTTGGCGTTAGTCGGAGGTCACTAGAACCAGCCGTGCTGGGGTTTGCAAAAACACCGGGGACAGGGGAGGCCTCGAGGTTGACTCCCCAAACTCCAGGATGGCTCAGTACGGAGCGCTGGGCCCCCGTGGCTGCTCTCCTGTCTGAACTGGCTCCGCCGGAGGCATGGCCTCAGATTGATGATGGGGCGGTGATTATCCCCCGGGTAATTCAGACAGCTATGCTAAGGTTTCCATGAAGAGCAGCATTGACTTCTTCTCGCAAATTGGCGGGGAGACTGGGATGGTTATTCGTTACTGCTCTTAGAGCTCTTGATCGTGAAGTTGTTGCATTGCAGAGTAAAATAAGAGGATTGGAAAAGCAGGTTGGGATTTTACAAGATGCAAAGGTGATCGCACAAGAAGTATTTACTGTCCAAGCAGAGCGGTGCTATGAGCTGCAAGATAATGTAGACCGGTTGCTAGTGTGTATTGCTAAGGAACAAAGGGAAAAATATGCGAAATGTGAGTTTCTTTGTTCTCAGGTTTGTGCTCTTGCTACAAAACGCTCTTGGAATCCCAAGGAATGGGATGGAAATATATGGAGTGAATCCTCAGACTCCAATATTGAGTGTGAATTTGATCCTGACTCAAAAGGCAGGGAGGTGGTGGGAGCACAACCCCCCCATACAAATGATGCAGCAGCACGAACAAGCAGATGAGGGGGGGCAACTCGCGCGTACTCACTCTCCGAAGGAGTTAACGGCATTTTCAGAGATCACTCAGCAGACAAGCGGGGAAGGAACACCGTCAAGGATTTTGCCAGCTTGGGATAGTGGAGCTGTGTCTCTCTGTTTATTAGCAGATGAAAAAATTTCTTAAGCCCTCTAGCTAGTGATGATCAGGTACAACAATGATATGCTCAGCTGCAAACTGACAGAGGTCCGAACTGGCAAGATGTTATTTCACCTACGCTATGTCACAGTTTGCGTGCAGCAGTTTCAACAGCATATGCTGAACCTGTTGAATCTGTGTTGTCCGTGGAAATTGGTGCACAACGGAGGAAAGTATTGATTTAGTGCAGCAGATGGAGGCGGTGTGTGCGTCGATTATGGGATCTGATCCGGACAGGTTAGCAGTGACAAGAAGTAGTAAAATGCAACTTTGGAGAGGAGTGCCTGCCTCACTAATACTCATGATTCTGCCAGCAGTGACAAATGCTGCAGGTAGTGCAGGCACTCTAGCAAATGCCTTGAGGGGAATTGGGGCTGTAATTTCAGGACCCCCTGTTTGGGTGGTGGATAACGGAAATCCGGCAAAACTGAAAGTTGTTACAGCACAGGCGATGAGAACACTAATGTGGAATGATTTAGTACAAGCTGGTATCCCACGATCAGAAATGGGTGGGATCATAGCATCAGATTTTTTTTGCATCTTGCAAAAGTCAGTGCTTATGCAAAAAAGCCACCCAACCCTAGTTCTCCCGCCAACACTGCACCCACCCTCCACCCCACCTGCCAG
This sequence comes from Caloenas nicobarica, assembly GCF_036013445.1. NCBI lineage: Eukaryota > Metazoa > Chordata > Aves > Columbiformes > Columbidae > Caloenas > Caloenas nicobarica. Next base: position 14,826 of record NW_027017050.1, read on the forward strand.
CTCAGTGCAAGACCAGTTTGCTTTTACCTGGCAACAAAAGCAATATACTTGCTGAGTACTGTCTCAGAGATACAAACACAGTCCCTCCGTTTGCCACCAAATGGTAGTAGCTGATATAGCACTATGGTTGGATACCGTTACTGTTTGCCATGGTATTGATGATCTGTTGATTATGGCAGTGTCAGAACCAGCACCTGAAACTTGCAGAGGAGCGCGAGTCCCCAGCTCTCTACGAAACAAATGCAGGGTGTCTGGACAGCGTCCCCTCCGCCACAGCAGGAAGTGCTGGAGTGGACGTGGAGACAGCAGTAGAAATAACATTGATAGATTCAAAGGTGCATTGCATTCCATCCAATATGAAAGGTCCTCTCCGTCACGTGTTATGTGTGCTATTATCTGTACAATCATCAACACCAAGACAACGGTTTTTTGTCCTATCTGGTATGACTGATGCAGATTACTCAGGTGTATAAACGATCATGGTCCAAACCATAGCACCACCAGTAAACATCTCCAAAGGAGCAAAAATAGCACAATTGATTCCGTTTAAATCACGTGTGCCCAAATCTGGGGAGCGAATAAGAGGGAATACAGGTGTTGGGTCCACTGGACCACCACGAATATTACTCCCATTAAACATCCAAAAATCAAAACCTGAGGAGACTGTTCAAATTTAGGACCAAGCATCTCCATATGTTTGGGTAAAAAATGGATTATGAGTGTTCAGAAAGCAGCATATATTCACACCTGCCTGCAGGCAAACTTTCGAAAGCCCCACACCCAAGGACTGAATGTATGTACAACCACTTGCACCAGTGTGCGCAGTCTCACAGAAGAACCAACGTGTTTGCGTTCAACCATATATCACAAGAAAGGTTGTGAACAGATGCTCGGCTGCTCTTTCTCCGTGCGGCATACTTTTTTGCGTTTCTCTTTCAGATCGCAAACTTAGCGGTATACCGAGAGGAAGAGGTAAAGCAGGAAATCTTGCCGTGTGCCTTCTATAGTGTTGGAACCTAGCTGCTATCTCTTCTGTTTGTCCACGTGCACACAGAGGAGTCCGGAAAAGGCGCAGAAACCTTTCCACAAGCCTTCAGGTATTTGTACCCACCACAAAGTGCATGCATATGCAGCCAGAGAAAAGCACGCATCTTTTCATACACTGATATATAAGCAAAAACGTGGCAACACAAATGCACACCTGCAATCACGCCCTCTCACATCTCTTTACAGAAAGACTTATGTGAAAAGTACTTCCATTGTTGAGGGTAAACACGTCTGTTTATGTTTGGGATACTGCACACACGTATGCGTGTCTGCACGAGAGAATACACATTTGGAGAGCACCTGCAGATACGTGTCTGTTCTTGGCCGATCCTGTGGGTGGAAGCACTTGTGCTTATAAATGCTTCTCTGTCCACGTGTGTGCCTTGACGTGGGCTCCATTCATGTTTAGGCGTGAGTGTACTGCTGTGCTGTTCTATGGAAAGGTTCCGTGTATATGTTGATGCACAGTCCTGCATTTCTCGTCTGGACGGATGCAAGGGATATCTGCTAGTAAAGGAACAAAGACAGACGTAGGCAGAACTGAATGCTGTGCCGTGATACTTTTCTCCTAAGGCAAACGCTTCGCAGTCATATGAGGAAAGACGCTTTGCAATCGATCTACAAGAGAAAAGAAGCAGAACATGTCATAACTAGAAAGAACAGCAGAGCATCTCTTCACCAGCTTGTCCCTCATGTATAGCTGAGGGCAAACATTGTGTGCTTGTGCGAGAGCAAGTGTAACTCTTTGTTTGGTAGCTTTGCACAGTTACAAGTGGTGGCACGACTGTCAATGTCTAGGATACCTGCAGACTTGATCCAGTGTGCGTGGAGAGAGTGTGCCTGAAAGTCTGCATGCCTAAGTGCCGGCTGTATATATCCATCTCTCCACACGCATGTGAGTCTTTCTCTCAACAAGCATGTGTGTTAATTTCATTGCACATGTACATCAGCGCAGCAACATTCGAAAGGAATGAGCTCAACTGATTGTCTCTTTTGGCAGTATGTGTGTTGGTTGTACTTCTGTGTATCGGAACAATCATGGTCGCTCAAGTGAACAGAGAAAAGGGAAATCATCTAGGCAGAGGCAACAAAGCAGAAACGAGGCAGGATTGTATTGTGTTTGATATAGGCGGTTTCCCTAGGCTGAGTTTTGGCAGTTACACGGGAAAAACACTGAGTGGTAGATCTACCAGAGAAACTTTTCCAAAGAGGCCATTTACCGAATGAAGCTGGAGAACCTCTTATTGGGCCTATGCCTCAATGTCTATGTAGGATTTTTGTTCTCTCCTTGATGAACAGTCAAAGTGTACCTGAGCATTAGCTTCCCCGGGAAACTTGCACTCTTTTTTTGCTGAATAGCAAAAAGAAGGGTAGGCAAGTCAGGACAACAAACAGCAGGGGACGCAGTGGCATGGATCCTGGCCAGATACCAGGAAAAAAGCCAAATACAGGCGAGGCGGAGAGGTGGGCCATGCATTTGTCTTCAGGTAGTTCCTGGGTTGCCTTCTTCTGGAAGATTGTGACCTTGATAAGACCGTGTCTGCAATACCTGGGGTTGTGGTTTGCAAGCTTGTGACTCCCACAGATTCCTAATGTATTCAAATATTCTATAAGCACGCTTGTTACTTTTTCATACTTGGCATATATTGCTTTAGAGTGATTGCTTGATTTGTCTCGGAGTCCTAAAGAAAACCCCTATATTCCTCTGTTGGTGTGGGATTTAAAGATCAATGATAGCTTGTAGTACATCTGCTGTTGCATTGTAAAATATAATGGTGCATGCTAAGCAGGAAGCAATGCTCTGTTTATGTGAATTGTACTTTTCTGTTGTTGCAATAAGCAATGCTACCTACAGGAGGACAAAGACCTTCCAATCGTACTCTGTTAAGGCCACTAAGGATGTAAGCCACTGCCCACCACCTGAGTTACACCCTGCCCGTTCGTCGTTCTCAGCTTGAGTCAGCTGCTTTTCCTTGCTCCCTGGCAGTACACAGTAAAAAAAGTCATGTGCTGTCCTTTTAGTTTAGAAGAGATAAAGTTGATTTTCCTTACTACGTCACTGCAGACTATAGTCAACTGGTGTGGCCCACATGCAAAGAGATTAGACTGCTTCTTTGTTCTATTTCAAATTAAAACAATGGTGTTACACTTATTGCCTGCCTTAAAACCCAGCAATATTTAAAGGAGAGAGAACTGAGCTGTTCTATGATAGGCACACACATCAGACAACGCCTCCAGCTATAGATTGGAAAACACGATGATTGTGTGAATACGAGCACTGCAAAAGCATCCGGTCTTTGGAGAACTTATGGAGGATAACAACAAATGAAAGAAAGTCTGCTTAAAAGTGTAGTCTTTGCTCTTAAGTTCGTACTTTTTTTCACCTCAATACATCTTTGGATAGAAGCAAAACACCCTCCGCACCTGTAAGATGGGCACAACTATCACAAAAGCAAAAGTTTAATTCCTCGCACATAGGGACCTAATACTGATCACCGGCTTTGCTCTCACCCCCATTCCCTCACTTCTATTTCAGTAAGTCCTGGAATCTCCCTACAGATGGGAAGAGCATTCAGGTACCCAGTTCCCTCTACATGTGGCTTGGCCCAGACTGTGAAGGAAATGAGAAACCCTATTCCCTGGGCCATGCATGTGGCCATGCAGATTCTTCCCCAACCAGACCCTTTTAAAGCATGGGCAATGATTCTCTCCTCCTATCATTCTGTAGTCATTACCACTTCAAAAATGAATCCCCAACTTATATGAATGCCGTCAGCAACACATGCAGACTCCTTCCCTATTTATATTCAGAAATCAAGGTGAATACATATGCCCACTGGCGATCACACACAATTATGCACCTACAATTTCGGGGATATATAGGCAAAGACACAGTATGGCATAATCGCTCTAAGCTGCCTAGTTCATAAGTGCACACACACAGAGAATAAACCAATCCTTATCGATAGAAACACCTACCATGAAGTAAGAAACGCTGGAAATAAAGAAGGCTAAGATCCCTTTCTTCGGCTCTGTCCTCTAGCTCTCTTACTCCAAGCAGACAGACAAGACGGACAAGAGATTTTCAGAATCCTGATCCTTTCCCCACTCCAGCTATGCTGGTCACACATACGTTTGACTATTAGAATTGCTTTAGGCTGGTGCAATATTCTATGTGATGGGCGGCATAAGAGGACTCTGCGTGTGTGGGCGCATATGTACTCTGTGTGTGCAGAGCTCCTTCTTACTCAATTCCAATAGTGCTGATGAGAGTTGTTGGAAGAGAGGGGAGCCCAGGCACATTCCAGGCAATTGTAAGGGAAAGAAGGACGAAAAGAGTGTTGTTTAAAGAAGAAATAAAGAGGGTGAAGAGGTGCTGAGGATGGAAGCTTTTCCTTGCTGGCAGGAAGTAGCCCAAGATCCTTCAGAGGCGAATTTTGCTTGACAGCAGTCTCTGCCCTTCTTTAGCTAAAGGACATATTTGGCAATATTATATATCAGTGTGTCAACATGGATTTGCTTTTAGGTATATGCGTTTGCATGCAGGTTGTAGTTTTAGCACATACATGTATTTTTGTGGAAAGACTTCTGCCCGTGTCTCGGTGAGGAATCCTATATGCGCATTTGGACTCAGACAGGGGAGAGCAGTAGGCTCCAACACTGAAGAAGGCAGACTGCGACTTTTCCTACGCAATCTGTTTCTCTCGGCCTACCTAGTCCTACAAAGAAATCTACTAAACGTTCGATCTGCCAGAGAAATACAAAAAAAACATGCCGTGCAGAGGAAGAATAGCACAGTGTTCACAAGCTTATCCATGATGTAGGGTGGAACTCAAGCACGTTCCTATTTCTGTGAGGGTAAGCACGTTCCTGAAGGACTACGCTGGCGCAAGTGCTTGTACATATATATGCAATCCTTGGCTTTCAGAGGCGTGCCTGTAGGCAGGTGCGAGAATAAGCCACAGTCTGTGAACAGGAATGTTCGCTTTTTTACCCAGAGATGCAGAAGTGTTTTCGCCCTTAAACGAGTGGCACACAGGTACCTCTGCAGATAAGCAACCCCTTAAGGGCCTCTATGCACATCGCGACGGAAACGGAGTACTTTGCCTCTTCCTGAACACGCCGTCATCTGTACACACACAGACACAAGAACGTGTTTATGTGCAGCCACAAGCTTTCTAATCTTTCTCTGTCTATCTTCCCTGTCACTCTTTACTGCAAACAGAGACTGCACGGACAAGAGATTCACAACCTTCTGAACGTTTCCCCAGTCCAGTCAGGCTGACCACACATACGTGTGAGTATTGGAACTGCTCTACGCTGGGGCAGTATTCTCTGTGATGGGAGGCATCTGAGGAGTCTGCGTGTGGAGGGTCAAAACGGCATGTGTGTGCAGATCTCCTTCTAACCCTGTTGCAGAAGTGCTGATGAGAGGGATTGGAAGGCAGGGGAAGCACAGGCACACTCCATGAAGTGAAAGAAGTGAAAGAAGTGAAAGAAGAACGAAGAGAGTGCGCTCTAAACGAGAGGCAAAGACAAAGAAGTGTAGCTGAGGATTGAAGTACCTTCTCTGCTGCACGTAGTAGCTAAAGGTCCTTCAGATATGATTTTTGCTTCATAGCAGGCTCTGCAGTTTTTTCGCTGATTGACCAGTTTAGACACATTTCTCCAGTAGATCTACCGCTAAGCTTTTTTCCTGGTGTAACTGTGAAAAGTCAGCGAAGGGAAATAGACTGTATGGAACAAATCTCATTTCTTCCTTGACTTTGCTTTGTTGCCTCTATCTCTATGATTTCCCTAGTATCTGTTCAGGTTGAGCAGTGATGGCAGGCATTCCAAACGCACAGCCTTTCAACAGTCCTCACGCACACCCGCAGAAGTACATATTGGGCTACAATAACACACATGCTTGCTGAGAGAAAGATATGTGCTCGCATGCATGTGGAGAAACGGAGAGCTAGGGCAGAAGCTTACACCACCTCGAAACACGTGGGAACAATGTGTCCATGGTCATAAGGCTCAAGTCTGTAGCTATCCTAGATGATGCAAGTCGTGCCGCTACCAGAATGTTACAGGAAAAGTATTTACTTTAGCAGGTGCACGATGTGCTTGCGTTCAACCATATACCACGGACGAGCTTGTGAATAGATGCTCTGCTCGTTTTTTTCTCTTACGATGTCTTCTGTTACATTTCTCTTGTTGATCTATTGCTAAGAATCTCCTGTCTCGCGACAGTGAAGACCCTGCCAAGGGAAAGAGGTAGCATGGCACCCCTACCTTCTTCTCTTTTTTTTCCTTTACTAGCAGAGTTCCCTCCAATCTGTCCACATGAAAAACGTTAAGGCCGTGCAACCAAGCATACGCAGTAACTTTCCAACCAACAGCACAGTTGGGCCTTACACCAGCCTAAGGAGGAATAGGGCCCAACACCTGCTTTCATGCACAGGGTCGTCAAACACAGGCAACCTTCCCACTGTTTATTCTCGAGCCGCCATATACATGAGTGTGCAGAATACTAAACATAAACAAACGTTTTTACACTGAGGCATGAACGTGCATTTCACATGAGTATTTCTGTAAATAAATGTGTTTGTGGACAGGCTTTTCTTATCTGTCTTTGTGTGAAGAATTATGTGATTTTTCAGTAGCTGCATACGCATGCAGGTGATGCTTGTGTGCACATATCTGAATGCTTCTGGCAACACGTCTGCGTTTGTTTCCCTGAGGAATCCTATTTGTTCTTTAGTCGCGTACAAGGGAGAGCAGGTTGGCTCCAACACAGAAGAAGACGCTGAGTATTCTGACCCGATCTCTTTCTCTAGGCATACCTAGTCCTACAAAGAAAACCACTAAGCCTTCGATTTGCATGAGAAATTCAACAAAATAGGCGTTAAAGAGGAAGAAAAGAAAAGGGTCTTTTGTCAAGATTGTCCGTGTTGTATCTGCAGAAGAAAGATTTCCAAACAGGTCATTTAAGGAAAGAACAGCAGAGTCTGATATCGGTCCAAAAAATCATATCTGGAGGAACTTTGTCTGCTCATGCCACCAAGTGAAGGGAAAGGCCATAGGGATAGGGTTGGAAGGGGACCTGAACACACACAGTACAAGTTCGCCCCCACAAACGGAGTCCTCATATGCATCCCAGCACAGAGTATACTGCACCAGCGTAGAGCAGTTCCAGTACAAACACGAGTGGGCGACCAGCCTGGCTGGAGTGGAGAAAGGTTCTGGATACTGACAATCTCTTGTCAGTGCAGTCTCCACTTGCAGTAAAGACGGCTAAGGAACAGAGCCATAGAAAGGGATCTCAGTCTGCGTTATTTCCTGTGCTTCTTGATCTCAGGATAGGAGATGCTTCGGATAGGTTTATTGTCAGCGTGTGTGCATGTGCACACCAGGCAGGTTTGTGAGACCATGGGATTTTGTGGCTGGGTTTATAGATGTGTAGGAAATAGGACGCGTATAGTGGTGTGTGATCACAACTGTGTGTGTTCAGTCTGATCTGTGAGTGTAAATATGGAAGGAGTGTGTATGAAACCTTGTGAGTATACAGGAGCATGTATGTTTGCGTGCGCCATGATGTGTAACCAGCAGCGTGCATGTGCAGTGATGTGAGTACATAGATATCCACGCACGAGTTTTCATGTGCGTCCATATTTTTCCCTGCATCCCCAAGCATGGTTTCCCAGCTACTCTCTTCCTTTCGCAGGACTGCTGCAGAGAGCGTTTTGCAAAAAGGTCACCGCGAAGAATAGAGATTCGTTTATCTGGAGAGCAGGAATCCAGGAGTTATCAAGGAAACGGGTAGTAGAGATGTTCTTGCTGAAGTGGGAGTCCGCTCCCCGTGTGCAGTGAACCAATCTTAGAAACAGATGCTCTCTATTTCAGAGCTGTACAAGTCTAGATGCTAGAAAGCAAACATGTCAGCAACAAAAGTCACAGTCATTATATGCCAAATCTTATCGCAACAACGACAACCTCAGGGCTGTCCTAGAGAGCCAATTGTTCAAACGTTTGCTTATTGGTTACACAATAATTGTGTCATCCCTGGGGACAGGTCTCATGGCACATGTCTCATGTTGAGTTGGCCTCTGCAGTCCTGTGGGTGTGCTTTTTGCAAAGATCATCCAAGGGACACCATCTGAATACGTTTGGTTAGGGTCAGGGTTTAGAGTTACGGTTTAGGTTAGGGTTAGGGTTCGGGTTCGGGTTCGGGTTAGCATTAGGGTTAGAGTTAGGTTTCGGTTTTTTCCCCCAGGAGGGGCTGTGCTTCAAAATGAATGTTTACTCACAAATGTGCAAGTCCGTTGGTGTAAGACAAACAGAAACCCACCGTAGTCAAGTTCGAAGCGTGTGTCTGGGAGATGGATGGTTTAATTTTACGAGTTCACACCTATGCAATTTTAGTGCAGGAGGAAAATGAAAGCTAAGGTTTTTTTGTGGTGTGGTTAGGCATCCGCACACCTTTTTAGAATAAGCGAATGACCGCGGTTTGTTCTTTATTTTAGTTTCCATCTTTGAAATTGCACGGCCAAAGGCGCTCGGGGTCCCCGCAGGGCGGCAAGAAGGCGAGTGAGGATGAAGAGCGGGCCAATCAGACGGCGTGAGCAAGGTTGAGGGGCGAAGCGCTGATAGGCGGAGAGAATGGCGATTGACGTGCGTAGGCAGCCAATGAGGTTGGCGAAGTGGCGGTGCTTGTGAAGTCCCTACTGCGCATGCCCAAATGGGCGCAGTCCTCAGTCAGGTCTGGCGCAGGCTTGGGCTTGTGGTGGCGGAGCACAGGAATGAGCATCCAATAGGAGTACAGCGCGGTGGGGTGGAAAGCAGCCAATGAGAGCACGCCGACTCAATCCAGTTGGAATAGCTAGCTCCCTGGAAAGTGTGTCCGTGGTGTCTCGGGGGGATACCGGGAATGAACGGGACGGGCGTCGGGGCGAGGGACGTGAGGCTGCAGATCTCTCGCTGCGGCCGACTCCCGGGGATATGGAGGAAGGCGATTCAGGGCAGGGCAGACCTTCGGAAGGTCCCCAGAGCAGGCACAGGGTCATGAGGTGACAGGAAAGGCAAGGCAAGGCAAGGCAAGGCAAGGCAAGGCAAGGAAAAGGAAAGGAAAGGAAAGGAAAGGAAAGGAAAGGAAAGGAAAGGAAAGGAAAGGAAAGGAAAGGAAAGGAAAAGAAAAGGAAAGGAAAGGAAAGGAAAGGAAAGGGAAGGAAAGGAAAGGAAAGAAATGAAAAGAAAGAAAAGAAAAGAAAATAAAAGAATAGAAAGGAAAAGAAAAGAATAGAAAAGAAAAGGAAGGGAAAGAAAAGAAAAGAAAAGAAAAGAAAAAAGAGAAAAGGAAAGGAAAAGGAAAAGGAAAAGGAAAAGGAAAGGAAAGGAAAGGAAATAAAAAAGGAAAGGAAAGGAAAAGGAAAGGAAAGGAAAGGAAAGGAAAGGAAAGGAAAGGAAAGGAAAGGAAAGGAAAGGAAAGGACAGGACAGGACAGGACAGGAAAAGGAAGGAAAGGGAAGGAAAGGAAAGGGAAGGGAAGGAAAGGAAAGGGAAGGAAAGGAAAGGGAAGGGAAGGAAAGGAAAGGAAAAGGAAAGGAAAGGAAAGGAAAGGAAAGGAAAGGAAAGGAAAGGAAAGGAAAGGAAAGGGAAGGGAAGGGAAGGGAAGGGAAGAAATGAAAGAAAAGTAAAGGAAAGGAAAGGAAGGGGAAGGAAAGGAAGGGAAAGGAAGGAAAAGGAAGGACAAAAAGATTAAAAAATCAAAGCAAAACTACACTTGTATTCATTGTGTTATTTGTCCTTGTATTGGAATTTGGAACTGAAACCCCCCAGTCCTTTCAGGCAAACAGTGTCTTTGAGGAAAGAAACGAGGAGAGGAGAGGAGAGGAGAGGAGAGGAGAGGAGAGGAGAGGAGAGGAGAGGAGAGGAGAGGAGAGGAGTTCTTGTCTGTTTCGCCCGGTGTTCTCTATGACAAGCCCTGAGCGAGCCCTGAGTCGTCCAAAACTGATACCACAGGCAGTAAGCTACTGGAAGTAAGGTTGCCCTGGCAACAAATCCGCACAGTAATTTTGCAAAAGAAGGACACTGTTAGGCTGCTCACTCCCCTATTTTGTAGGTACAGGGACTGATTCGGGGCCAGCACCCCAAAGTCTTCCTCCAAAGGGTGCTGGGCGCAGGGGGGCAGGCGGGGCTGCACATGTGTGTCTCCGTCACCCCCATCACACAATACCAGCACCCGGCAATGTAGCCGTCACGAGGCCCCGTGCAGGACACAAAGGAGCAGCCTGCGGTGCCCACTGCCAGATCTCAAAAAAATTAACATAAAATAAAGTAAATTTACAAATAAACAACAAAACAAAATAAAATAAAATCAAACAAAAGCAACCCTTGTATTCATTGATTTATGTGTCTATATGGGAATGTAGCGGTAGATTTGGCGAGGATGTTAGTTAAATGTAAATACACTCAAGTGACTTGCACCTGTCTGTAGAAAAAGTACATACATCACTCTAATTGTTTTACTGACCTTGTGTGCTTAATGAGTAGAACGTCTGTGTTAGATAACTTAGGCCTGCGAGAAGCTCTTGGCACCTTATCACTATGTCTGAGATTCTTGCTTTGTTGTGAGAAAGAGCGGGAGGCTGCGCCTGCCTGAAGCCTTGAAATACAGGCGAGCTCAGCAGACCCAGTGGTCTTCCAGCAGGGCTGAACTTACCAGCGCCTGCGTCCCCGCTTGTGTCACCTCTGCCTGGGAGCTTAGGTGCGACTTCGGAGATCCCCCAGTAGAGAGGTAACTAAAATACAACTTGCTCTATGCAATGCCTTTGTGGCCTCTGGCTCTTCTTGTGATACGCCTGTGTATGTGTCCACATTTGGCGTTAGTCGGAGGTCACTAGAACCAGCCGTGCTGGGGTTTGCAAAAACACCGGGGACAGGGGAGGCCTCGAGGTTGACTCCCCAAACTCCAGGATGGCTCAGTACGGAGCGCTGGGCCCCCGTGGCTGCTCTCCTGTCTGAACTGGCTCCGCCGGAGGCATGGCCTCAGATTGATGATGGGGCGGTGATTATCCCCCGGGTAATTCAGACAGCTATGCTAAGGTTTCCATGAAGAGCAGCATTGACTTCTTCTCGCAAATTGGCGGGGAGACTGGGATGGTTATTCGTTACTGCTCTTAGAGCTCTTGATCGTGAAGTTGTTGCATTGCAGAGTAAAATAAGAGGATTGGAAAAGCAGGTTGGGATTTTACAAGATGCAAAGGTGATCGCACAAGAAGTATTTACTGTCCAAGCAGAGCGGTGCTATGAGCTGCAAGATAACGTAGACCGGTTGCTAGTGTGTATTGCTAAGGAACAAAGGGAAAAATATGCGAAATGTGAGTTTCTTTGTTCTCAGGTTTGTGCTCTTGCTACAAAACGCTCTTGGAATCCCAAGGAATGGGATGGAAATATATGGAGTGAATCCTCAGACTCCAATATTGAGTGTGAATTTGATCCTGACTCAAAAGGCAGGGAGGTGGTGGGAGCACAACCCCCCCATACAAATGATGCAGCAGCACGAACAAGCAGATGAGGGGGGGCAACTCGCGCGTACTCACTCTCCGAAGGAGTTAACGGCATTTTCAGAGATCACTCAGCAGACAAGCGGGGAAGGAACACCGTCAAGGATTTTGCCAGCTTGGGATAGTGGAGCTGTGTCTCTCTGTTTATTAGCAGATGAAAAAATTTCTTAAGCCCTCTAGCCAGTGATGATCAGGTACAACAATGATATGCTCAGCTGCAAACTGACAGAGGTCCGAACTGGCAAGATGTTATTTCACCTACGCTATGTCACAGTTTGCGTGCAGCAGTTTCAACAGCATATGCTGAACCTGTTGAATCTGTGTTGTCCGTGGAAATTGGTGCACAACGGAGGAAAGTATTGATTTAGTGCAGCAGATGGAGGCGGTGTGTGCGTCGATTATGGGATCTGATCCGGACAGGTTAGCAGTGACAAGAAGTAGTAAAATGCAACTTTGGAGAGGAGTGCCTGCCTCACTAATACTCATGATTCTGCCAGCAGTGACAAATGCTGCAGGTAGTGCAGGCACTCTAGCAAATGCCTTGAGGGGAATTGGGGCTGTAATTTCAGGACCCCCTGTTTGGGTGGTGGATAACGGAAATCCGGCAAAACTGAAAGTTGTTACAGCACAGGCGATGAGAACACTAATGTGGAATGATTTAGTACAAGCTGGTATCCCACGATCAGAAATGGGTGGGATCATAGCATCAGATTTTTTTTGCATCTTGCAAAAGTCAGTGCTTATGCAAAAAAGCCACCCAACCCTAGTTCTCCCGCCAACACTGCACCCACCCTCCACCCCACCTGCCAGCTCAGTGCAAGACCAGTTTGCTTTTACCTGGCAACAAAAGCAATATACTTGCTGAGTACTGTCTCAGAGATACAAACACAGTCCCTCCGTTTGCCACCAAATGGTAGTAGCTGATATAGCACTATGGTTGGATACCGTTACTGTTTGCCATGGTATTGATGATCTGTTGATTATGGCAGTGTCAGAACCAGCACCTGAAACTTGCAGAGGAGCGCGAGTCCCCAGCTCTCTACGAAACAAATGCAGGGTGTCTGGACAGCGTCCCCTCCGCCACAGCAGGAAGTGCTGGAGTGGACGTGGAGACAGCAGTAGAAATAACATTGATAGATTCAAAGGTGCATTGCATTCCATCCAATATGAAAGGTCCTCTCCGTCACGTGTTATGTGTGCTATTATCTGTACAATCATCAACACCAAGACAACGGTTTTTTGTCCTATCTGGTATGACTGATGCAGATTACTCAGGTGTATAAACGATCATGGTCGAAACCATAGCACCACCAGTAAACATCTCCAAAGGAGCAAAAATAGCACAATTGATTCCGTTTAAATCACGTGTGCCCAAATCTGGGGAGCGAATAAGAGGGAATACAGGTGTTGGGTCCACTGGACCACCACGAATATTACTCCCATTAAACATCCAAAAATCAAAACCTGAGGAGACTGTTCAAATTTAGGACCAAGCATCTCCATATGTTTGGGTAAAAAATGGATTATGAGTGTTCAGAAAGCAGCATATATTCACACCTGCCTACAGGCAAACTTTCGAAAGCCCCACACCCAAGGACTGAATGTATGTACAACCACTTGCACCAGTGTGCGCAGTCTCACAGAAGAACCAACGTGTTTGCGTTCAACCATATATCACAAGAAAGGTTGTGAACAGATGCTCGGCTGCTCTTTCTCCGTGCGGCATACTTTTTTGCGTTTCTCTTTCAGATCGCAAACTTAGCGGTATACCGAGAGGAAGAGGTAAAGCAGGAAATCTTGCCGTGTGCCTTCTATAGTGTTGGAACCTAGCTGCTATCTCTTCTGTTTGTCCACGTGCACACAGAGGAGTCCGGAAAAGGCGCAGAAACCTTTCCACAAGCCTTCAGGTATTTGTACCCACCACAAAGTGCATGCATATGCAGCCAGAGAAAAGCACGCATCTTTTCATACACTGATATATAAGCAAAAACGTGGCAACACAAATGCACACCTGCAATCACGCCCTCTCACATCTCTTTACAGAAAGACTTATGTGAAAAGTACTTCCATTGTTGAGGGTAAACACGTCTGTTTATGTTTGGGATACTGCACACACGTATGCGTGTCTGCACGAGAGAATACACATTTGGAGAGCACCTGCAGATACGTGTCTGTTCTTGGCCGATCCTGTGGGTGGAAGCACTTGTGCTTATAAATGCTTCTCTGTCCACGTGTGTGCCTTGACGTGGGCTCCATTCATGTTTAGGCGTGAGTGTACTGCTGTGCTGTTCTATGGAAAGGTTCCGTGTATATGGTGATGCACAGTCCTGCATTTCTCGTCTGGACGGATGCAAGGGATATCTGCTAGTAAAGGAACAAAGACAGACGTAGGCAGAACTGAATGCTGTGCCGTGATACTTTTCTCCTAAGGCAAACGCTTCGCAGTCATATGAGGAAAGACGCTTTGCAATCCATCTACAAGAGAAAAGAAGCAGAACATGTCATAACTAGAAAGAACAGCAGAGCATCTCTTCACCAGCTTGTCCCTCATGTATAGCTGAGGGCAAACATTGTGTGCTTGTGCGAGAGCAAGTGTAACTCTTTGTTTGGTAGCTTTGCACAGTTACAAGTGGTGGCACGACTGTCAATGTCTAGGATACCTGCAGACTTGACCCAGTGTGCGTGGAGAGAGTGTGCCTGAAAGTCTGCATGCCTAAGTGCCGGCTGTATATATCCATCTCTCCACACGCATGTGAGTCTTTCTCTCAACAAGCATGTGTGTTAATTTCATTGCACATGTACATCAGCGCAGCAACATTCGAAAGGAATGAGCTCAACTGATTGTCTCTTTTGGCAGTATGTGTGTTGGTTGTACTTCTGTGTATCGGAACAATCATGGTCGCTCAAGTGAACAGAGAAAAGGGAAATCATCTAGGCAGAGGCAACAAAGCAGAAACGAGGCAGGATTGTATTGTGTTTGATATAGGCGGTTTCCCTAGGCTGAGTTTTGGCAGTTACACGGGAAAAACACTGAGTGGTAGATCTACCAGAGAAACTTTTCCAAAGAGGCCATTTACCGAATGAAGCTGGAGAACCTCTTATTGGGCCTATGCCTCAATGTCTATGTAGGATTTTTGTTCTCTCCTTGATGAACAGTCAAAGTGTACCTGAGCATTAGCTTCCCCGGGAAACTTGCACTCTTTTTTTGCTGAATAGCAAAAAGAAGGGTAGGCAAGTCAGGACAACAAACAGCAGGGGACGCAGTGGCATGGATCCTGGCCAGATACCAGGAAAAAAGCCAAATACAGGCGAGGCGGAGAGGTGGGCCATGCATTTGTCTTCAGGTAGTTCCTGGGTTGCCTTCTTCTGGAAGATTGTGACCTTGATAAGACCGTGTCTGCAATACCTGGGGTTGTGGTTTGCAAGCTTGTGACTCCCACAGATTCCTAATGTATTCAAATATTCTATAAGCACGCTTGTTACTTTTTCATACTTGGCATATATTGCTTTAGAGTGATTGCTTGATTTGTCTCGGAGTCCTAAAGAAAACCCCTATATTCCTCTGTTGGTGTGGGATTTAAAGATCAATGATAGCTTGTAGTACATCTGCTGTTGCATTGTAAAATATAATGGTGCATGCTAAGCAGGAAGCAATGCTCTGTTTATGTGAATTGTACTTTTCTGTTGTTGCAATAAGCAATGCTACCTACAGGAGGACAAAGACCTTCCAATCGTACTCTGTTAAGGCCACTAAGGATGTAAGCCACTGCCCACCACCTGAGTTACACCCTGCCCGTTCGTCGTTCTCAGCTTGAGTCAGCTGCTTTTCCTTGCTCCCTGGCAGTACACAGTAAAAAAAGTCATGTGCTGTCCTTTTAGTTTAGAAGAGATAAAGTTGATTTTCCTTACTACGTCACTGCAGACTATAGTCAACTGGTGTGGCCCACATGCAACGAGATTAGACTGCTTCTTTGTTCTATTTCAAATTAAAACAATGGTGTTACACTTATTGCCTGCCTTAAAACCCAGCAATATTTAAAGGAGAGAGAACTGAGCTGTTCTATGATAGGCACACACATCAGACAACGCCTCCAGCTATAGATTGGAAAACACGATGATTGTGTGAATACGAGCACTGCAAAAGCGTCCGGTCTTTGGAGAACTTATGGAGGATAACAACAAATGAAAGAAAGTCTGCTTAAAAGTGTAGTCTTTGCTCTTAAGTTCGTACTTTTTTCACCTCAATACATCTTTGGATAGAAGCAAAACACCCTCCGCACCTGTAAGATGGGCACAACTATCACAAAAGCAAAATTTTAATTCCTCACACATAGGGACCTAATACTGATCACCGGCTTTGCTCTCACCCCCATTCCCTCACTTCTATTTCAGTAAGTCCTGGAATCTCCCTACAGATGGGAAGAGCATTCAGGTACCCAGTTCCCTCTACATGTGGCTTGGCCCAGACTGTGAAGGAAATGAGAAACCCTATTCCCTGGGCCATGCAGATTCTTCCCCAACCAGACCCTTTTAAAGCATGGGCAATGATTCTCTCCTCCTATCATTCTGTAGTCATTACCACTTCAAAAATGAATCCCCAACTTATATGAATGCCGTCAGCAACACATGCAGACTCCTTCCCTATTTATATTCAGAAATCAAGGTGAATACATATGCCCACTGGCGATCACACACAATTATGCACCTACAATTTCGGGGATATATAGGCAAAGACACAGTATGGCATAATCGCTCTAAGCTGCCTTGTTCATAAGTGCACACACAGAGAGAATAAACCAATCCTTATCGATAGAAACACCTACCATGAAGTAAGAAACGCTGGAAATAAAGAAGGCTAAGATCCCTTTCTTCGGCTCTGTTCTCTAGCTCTCTTACTCCAAGCAGACAGACAAGACGGACAAGAGATTTTCAGAATCCTGATCCTTTCCCCACTCCAGCTATGCTGGTCACACATACGTTTGACTATTAGAATTGCTTTAGGCTGGTGCAATATTCTATGTGATGGGCGGCATAAGAGGACTCTGCGTGTGTGGGCGCATATGTACTCTGTGTGTGCAGAGCTCCTTCTTACTCAATTCCAATAGTGCTGATGAGAGTTGTTGGAAGAGAGGGGAGCCCAGGCACATTCCAGGCAATTGTAAGGGAAAGAAGGACGAAAAGAGTGTTGTTTAAAGAAGAAATAAAGAGGGTGAAGAGGTGCTGAGGATGGAAGCTTTTCCTTGCTGGCAGGAAGTAGCCCAAGATCCTTCAGAGGCGAATTTTGCTTGACAGCAGTCTCTGCCCTTCTTTAGCTAAAGGACATATTTGGCAATATTATATATCAGTGTGTCAACATGGATTTGCTTTTAGGTATATGCGTTTGCATGCAGGTTGTAGTTTTAGCACATACATGTATTTTTGTGGAAAGACTTCTGCCCGTGTCTCGGTGAGGAATCCTATATGCGCATTTGGACTCAGATAGGGGAGAGCAGTAGGCTCCAACACTGAAGAAGGCAGACTGCGACTTTTCCTACGCAATCTGTTTCTCTCGGCATACCTAGTCCTACAAAGAAATCTACTAAACGTTCGATCTGCCAGAGAAATACAAAAAAAACATGCCGTGCAGAGGAAGAATAGCACAGTGTTCACAAGCTTATCCATGATGTAGGGTGGAACTCAAGCACGTTCCTATTTCTGTGAGGGTAAGCACGTTCCTGAAGGACTACGCTGGCGCAAGTGCTTGTACATATATATGCAATCCTTGGCTTTCAGAGGCGTGCCTGTAGGCAGGTGCGAGAATAAGCCACAATCTGTGAACAGGAATGTTCGCTTTTTTACCCAGAGATGCAGAAGTGTTTTCGCCCTTAAACGAGTGGCACACAGGTACCTCTGCAGATAAGCAACCCCTTAAGGGCCTCTATGCACATCGCGACGGAAACGGAGTACTTTGCCTCTTCCTGAACACGCCGTCATCTGTACACACACAGACACAAGAACGTGTTTACGTGCAGCCACAAGCTTTCTAATCTTTCTCTGGCTATCTTCCCTGTCACTCTTTACTGCAAACAGAGACTGCACGGA
>NW_027017050.1:37500-44629 GCF_036013445.1 Caloenas nicobarica
GCAGGACACAAAGGAGCAGCCTGCGGTGCCCACTGCCAGATCTCAAAAAAATTAACATAAAATAAAGTAAATTTACAAATAAACAACAAAACAAAATAAAATAAAATCAAACAAAAGCAACCCTTGTATTCATTGATTTATGTGTCTATATGGGAATGTAGCGGTAGATTTGGCGAGGATGTTAGTTAAATGTAAATACACTCAAGTGACTTGCACCTGTCTGTAGAAAAAGTACATACATCACTCTAATTGTTTTACTGACCTTGTGTGCTTAATGAGTAGAACGTCTGTGTTAGATAACTTAGGCCTGCGAGAAGCTCTTGGCACCTTATCACTATGTCTGAGATTCTTGCTTTGTTGTGAGAAAGAGCGGGAGGCTGCGCCTGCCTGAAGCCTTGAAATACAGGCGAGCTCAGCAGACCCAGTGGTCTTCCAGCAGGCTGAACTTACCAGCGCCTGCGTCCCCGCTTGTGTCACCTCTGCCTGGGAGCTTAGGTGCGACTTCGGAGATCCCCTAGTAGAGAGGTAACTAAAATACAACTTGCTCTTTGCAATGCCTTTGTGGCCTCTGGCTCTTCTTGCGATACGCCTGTGTATGTGTACACATTTGGCGTTAGTCGGAAGTCACTAGAACCAGCCGTGCTGGGGTTTGCAAAAACACCGGGGACAGGGGAGGCCTCGAGGTTGACTCCCCAAACTCCAGGATGGCTCAGTACGGAGCGCTGGGCCCCGTGGCTGCTCTCCTGTCTGAACTGGCTCCGCCGAGGCATGGCCTCAGATTGATGATGGGGCGGTGATTATCCCCCGGGTAATTCAGACAGCTATGCTAAGGTTTCCATGAAGAGCAGCATTGACTTCTTCTCGCAAATTGGCGGGGAGATTGGGATGGTTATTCGTTACTGCTCTTAGAGCTCTTGATCGTGAAGTTGTTGCATTGCAGAGTAAAATAAGAGGATTGGAAAAGCAGGTTGGGATTTTACAAGATGCAAAGGTGAT
Source organism: Caloenas nicobarica (assembly GCF_036013445.1). Taxonomy (NCBI): domain Eukaryota; kingdom Metazoa; phylum Chordata; class Aves; order Columbiformes; family Columbidae; genus Caloenas; species Caloenas nicobarica. The sequence goes on from NW_027017050.1 coordinate 38,497, forward strand.
CGCACAAGAAGTATTTACTGTCCAAGCAGAGCGGTGCTATGAGCTGCAAGATAATGTAGACCGGTTGCTAGTGTGTATTGCTAAGGAACAAAGGGAAAAATATGCGAAATGTGAGTTTCTTTGTTCTCAGGTTTGTGCTCTTGCTACAAAACGCTCTTGGAATCCCAAGGAATGGGATGGAAATATATGGAGTGAATCCTCAGACTCCAATATTGAGTGTGAATTTGATCCTGACTCAAAAGGCAGGGAGGTGGTGGGAGCACAACCCCCCCATACAAATGATGCAGCAGCACGAACAAGCAGATGAGGGGGGCAACTCGCGCGTACTCACTCTCCGAAGGAGTTAACGGCATTTTCAGAGATCACTCAGCAGACAAGCGGGAAGGAACACCGTCAAGGATTTTGCCAGCTTGGGATAGTGGAGCTGTGTCTCTCTGTTTATTAGCAGATGAAAAAATTTCTTAAGCCCTCTAGCCAGTGATGATCAGGTACAACAATGATATGCTCAGCTGCAAACTGACAGAGGTCCGAACTGGCAGATGTTATTTCACCTACGCTATGTCACAGTTTGCGTGCAGCAGTTTCAACAGCATATGCTGAACCTGTTGAATCTGTGTTGTCCGTGGAAATTGGTGCACAACGGAGGAAAGTATTGATTTAGTGCAGCAGATGGAGGCGTGTGTGCGTCGATTATGGGATCTGATCCGGACAGGTTAGCAGTGACAAGAAGTAGTAAAATGCAACTTTGGAGAGGAGTGCCTGCCTCACTAATACTCATGATTCTGCCAGCAGTGACAAATGCTGCAGGTAGTGCAGGCACTCTAGCAAATGCCTTGAGGGGAATTGGGGCTGTAATTTCAGGACCCCCTGTTTGGGTGGTGGATAACGGAAATCCGGCAAAACTGAAAGTTGTTACAGCACAGGCGATGAGAACACTAATGTGGAATGATTTAGTACAAGCTGGTATCCCACGATCAGAAATGGGTGGGATCATAGCATCAGATTTTTTTTGCATCTTGCAAAAGTCAGTGCTTATGCAAAAAAAGCCACCCAACCCTAGTTCTCCCGCCAACACTGCACCCACCCTCCACCCTACCTGCCAGCTCAGTGCAAGACCAGTTTGCTTTTACCTGGCAACAAAAGCAATATACTTGCTGAGTACTGTCTCAGAGATACAAACACAGTCCCTCCGTTTGCCACCAAATGGTAGTAGCTGATATAGCACTATGGTTGGATACCGGTTACTGTTTGCCATGGTTATTGATGATCTGTTGATTATGGCAGTGTCAGAACCAGCACCTGAAACTTGCAGAGGAGCGCGAGTCCCCAGCTCTCTACGAAACAAATGCAGGGTGTCTGGACAGCGTCCCCTCCGCCACAGCAGGAAGTGCTGGAGTGGACGTGGAGACAGCAGTAGAAATAACATTGATAGATTCAAAGGTGCATTGCATTCCATCCAATATGAAAGGTCTCTCAGTCACGTGTTATGTGTGCTATTATCTGTACAATCATCAACACCAAGACAACGGTTTTTTGTCCTATCTGGTATGACTGATGCAGATTACTCAGGTGTATAAACGATCATGGTCCAAACCATAGCACCACCAGTAAACATCTCCAAAGGAGCAAAAATAGCACAATTGATTCCGTTTAAATCACGTGTGCCCAAATCTGGGGAGCGAATAAGAGGGAATACAGGTGTTGGGTCCACTGGACCACCACGAATATTACTCCCATTAAACATCCAAAAATCAAAACCTGAGGAGACTGTTCAAATTTAGGACCAAGCATCTCCATATGTTTGGGTAAAAATGGATTATGAGTGTTCAGAAAGCAGCATATATTCACACCTGCCTACAGGCAAACTTTCGAAAGCCCCACACCCAAGGACTGAATGTATGTACAACCACTTGCACCAGTGTGTGCGCAGTCTCACAGAAGAACCAACGTGTTTGCGTTCAACCATATATCACAAGAAAGGTTGTGAACAGATGCTCGGCTGCTCTTTCTCCGTGCGGCATACATTTTTTGCGTTTCTCTTTCAGATCGCAAACTTAGCGGTATACCGAGAGGAAGAGGTAAAGCAGGAAATCTTGCCGTGTGCCTTCTATAGTGTTGGAACCTAGCTGCTATCTCTTCTGTTTGTCCACGTGCACACAGAGGAGTCCGGAAAAGGCGCAGAAACCTTCCACAAGCCTTCAGGTATTTGTACCCACCACAAAGTGCATGCATATGCAGCCAGAGAAAAGCACGCATCTTTTCATACACTGATATATAAGCAAAAACGTGGCAACACAAATGCACACCTGCAATCACGCCCTCTCACATCTCTTACAGAAAGACTTATGTGAAAAGTACTTCCATTGTTGAGGGTAAACACGTCTGTTTATGTTTGGGATACTGCACACACGTATGCGTGTCTGCACGAGAGAATACACATTTGGAGAGCACCTGCAGATACGTGTCTGTTCTTGGCCGATCCTGTGGGTGGAAGCACTTGTGCTTATAAATGCTTCTCTGTCTACGTGTGTGCCTTGACGTGGGCTCCATTCATGTTTAGGCGTGAGTGTACTGCTGTGCTGTTCTATGGAAAGGTTCCGTGTATATGGTGATGCACAGTCCTGCATTTCTCGTCTGGACGGATGCAAGGGATATCTGCTAGTAAAGGAACAAAGACAGACGTAGGCAGAACTGAATGCTGTGCCGTGATACTTTTCTCCTAAGGCAAACGCTTCGCAGTCATATGAGGAAAGACGCTTTGCAATCCATCTACAAGAGAAAAGAAGCAGAACATGTCATAACTAGAAAGAACAGCAGAGCATCTCTTCACAAGCTTGTCCCTCATGTATAGCTGAGGGCAAACATTGTGTGCTTGTGCGAGAGCAAGTGTAACTCTTTGTTTGGTAGCTTTGCACAGTTACAAGTGGTGGCACGACTGTCAATGTCTAGGATACCTGCAGACTTGACCCAGTGTGCGTGGAGAGAGTGTGCCTGAAAGTCTGCATGCCTAAGTGCCGGCTGTATATATCCATCTCTCCACACGCATGTGAGTCTTTCTCTCAACAAGCATGTGTGTTAATTTCATTGCACATGTACATCAGCGCAGCAACATTCGAAAGGAATGAGCTCAACTGATTGTCTCTTTTGGCAGTATGTGTGTTGGTTGTACTTCTGTGTATCGGAACAATCATGGTCGCTCAAGTGAACAGAGAAAAGGGAAATCATCTAGGCAGAGGCAACAAAGCAGAAACGAGGCAGGATTGTATTGTGTTTGATATAGGCGGTTTCCCTAGGCTGAGTTTTGGCAGTTACACGGGAAAAACACTGAGTGGTAGATCTACCAGAGAAACTTTTCCAAAGAGGCCATTTACCGAATGAAGCTGGAGAACCTCTTATTGGGCCTATGCCTCAATGTCTATGTAGGATTTTTGTTCTCTCCTTGATGAACAGTCAAAGTGTACCTGAGCATTAGCTTCCCGGGAAACTTGCACTCTTTTTTTGCTGAATAGCAAAAAGAAGGGTAGGCAAGTCAGGACAACAAACAGCAGGGACGCAGTGGCATGGATCCTGGCCAGATACAGGAAAAAAGCCAAATACAGGCGAGGCGGAGAGGTGGGCCATGCATTTGTCTTCAGGTAGTTCCTGGGTTGCCTTCTTCTGGAAGATTGTGACCTTGATAAGACCGTGTCTGCAATACCTGGGGTTGTGGTTGCAAGCTTGTGACTCCCACATGTATTCACTCCCTAATGTATTCAAATATTCTATAAGCACGCTTGTTACTTTTTCATACTTGGCATATATTGCTTTAGAGTGATTGCTTGATTTGTCTCGGAGTCCTAAAGAAAACCCCTATATTCCTCTGTTGGTGTGTGATTTAAAGATCAATGATAGCTTGTAGTACATCTGCTGTTGCATTGTAAAAATATAGTGGTGCATGCTAAGCAGGAAGCAATGCTCTGTTTATGTGAATTGTACTTTTCTGTTGTTGCAATAAGCAATGCTACCTACAGGAGGACAAAGACCTTCCAATCGTACTCTGTTAAGGCCACTAAGGATGTAAGCCACTGCCCACCACCTGAGTTACACCCTGCCCGTTCGTCGTTCTCAGCTTGAGTCAGCTGCTTTTCCTTGCTCCCTGGCAGTACACAGTAAAAAAAGTCATGTGCTGTCCTTTTAGTTTAGAAGAGATAAAGTTGATTTTCCTTACTACGTCACTGCAGACTATAGTCAACTGGTGTGGCCCACATGCAAAGAGATTAGACTGCTTCTTTGTTCTATTTTAAATTAAAACAACGGTTTTACACTTATTGCCTGCTTAAAACCCAGCAATATTTAAAGGAGAGAGAACTGAGCTGTTCTATGATAGGCACACACATCAGACAACGCCTCCAGCTATAGATTGGAAAACACGATGATTGTGTGAATACGAGCACTGCAAAAGCGTCCGGTCTTTGGAGCACTTATGGAGGATAACAACAAGTGCTGTTAAATGAAAGAAAGTCTGCTTAAAAGTGTAGTCTTTGCTCTTAAGTTCGTACTTTTTTCACCTCAATACATCTTTGGATAGAAGCAAAACACCCTCCGCACCTGTAAGATGGGCACAACTATCACAAAAAGCAAAATTTTAATTCCTCACACATAGGGACCTAATACTGATCACCGGCTTTGCTCTCACCCCCATTCCCTCACTTCTATTTCAGTAAGTCCTGGAATCTCCCTACAGATGGGAAGAGCATTCAGGTACCCAGTTCCCTCTACATGTGGCTTGGCCCAGACTGTGAAGGAAATGAGAAACCCTATTCCCTGGGCCATGCACGTGGCCATGCAGATTCTTCCCCAACCAGACCCTTTTAAAGCATGGGCAATGATTCTCTCCTCCTATCATTCTGTAGTCATTACCACTTCAAAAATGAATCCCCAACTTATATGAATGCCGTCAGCAACACATGCAGACTCCTTCCTATTTATATTCAGAAATCAAGGTGAATACATATGCCCACTGGCGATCACACACAATTATGCACCTACAATTTCGGGGATATATAGGCAAAGACACAGTATGGCATAATCGCTCTAAGCTGCCTAGTTCATAAGTGCACACACAGAGAGAATAAACCAATCCTTATCGATAGAAACACCTACCATGAAGTAAGAAACGCTGGAAATAAAGAAGGCTAAGATCCCTTTCTTCGGCTCTGTTCTCTAGCTCTCTTACTCCAAGCAGACAGACAAGACGGACAAGAGATTTTCAGAATCCTGATCCTTTCCCCCACTCCAGCTATGCTGGTCACACATACGTTTGACTATTAGAATTGCTTTAGGCTGGTGCAATATTCTATGTGATGGGCGGCATAAGAGGACTCTGCGTGTGTGGGCGCATATGTACTCTGTGTGTGCAGACCTCCTTCTTACTCAATTCCAATAGTGCTGATGAGAGTTGTTGGAAGAGAGGGGAGCCCAGGCACATTCCAGGCAATTGTAAGGGAAAGAAGGACGAAAAGAGTGTTGTTTAAAGAAGAAATAAAGAGGGTGAAGAGGTGCTGAGGATGGAAGCTTTTCCTTGCTGGCAGGAAGTAGCCCAAGATCCTTCAGAGGCGAATTTTGCTTGACAGCAGTCTCTGCCCTTCTTTAGCTAAAGGACATATTTGGCAATATTATATATCAGTGTGTCAACATGGATTTGCTTTTAGGTATATGCGTTTGCATGCAGGTTGTAGTTTTAGCACATACATGTATTTTGTGGAAAGACTTCTGCCCGTGTCTCGGTGAGGAATCCTATATGCGCATTTGGACTCAGACAGGGGAGAGCAGTAGGCTCCAACACTGAAGAAGGCAGACTGCGACTTTTCCTACGCAATCTGTTTCTCTCGGCATACCTGGTCCTACAAAGAAATCTACTAAACGTTCGATCTGCCAGAGAAATACAACAAAACATGCCGTGCAGAGGAAGAATAGCACAGTGTTCACAAGCTTATCCATGATGTAGGGTGGAACGCAAGCACGTTCCTATTTCTGTGAGGGTAAGCACGTTCCTGAAGGACTACGCTGGCGCAAGTGCTTGTACATATATATATGCAATCCTTTGGCTTTCAGAGGCGTGCCTGTAGGCAGGTGCGAGAATAAGCCACAATCT